>NC_133380.1:10707175-10732648 GCF_049309525.1 Garra rufa | reverse complement strand
GTACATCGGTGTTGAACATTCTCTGCAAAGTTAATTGAAAACCAAGTAGATCTGTAGATCATACCCTACAAGTCAAAAGTTTTTGAATAGTAAGATTTTTTATGTTTTTTTTTTAAGAAGTCTCTTCTGCTCATCAAGCCTGCATTTATTTGATTCAAAGTATAGCAAAAACAGTAAAAGTTTAAAATAGTTTTTTAATTTAAAATAACTGTTTTCTATTTGAATATATTTTAAGATGTAATTTATTCCTGTGACCAAAGATACATTTTCAGCATCATTGCTGTAGTCTTCAGTGTCACTTGATCCTTCAGAAATCACACTAATATTCTGATTTGCTGTTCAAGAAACATTTTTTATTATTATTATCAATATTTAAAACAGCCGAGTACATTTTTGAAGGATTCTTTGATCAGCATTTATCTGAAATAAAAGATTATTAAGATTATACAAAAGCTTGGAGGAAGGATTAAATTATAGAAATTAATACTTTTTATTTAGTAAGGATGCTTTAAATTGATCAAAAGTATTGCTACACAAGATTTCTATTTCAGATATTGTAAGTCTTCTGAACTTTCTATTCATCAAAGAAACCTGATCAATTCTACTAAGCCTTTTTTAACATAATAATAAATGTTTTTGAGCCGCAAATCAGAATATTAAAATGATTTCTGAAGGATCATGTGACTGCGGAGTAATGATGCTAAAAAGTCAACTTTAATACCACAGGAATAAATAACATTATAAAATATATTCAAATAGAAAACAGTTATTTTAGGTAGTAAAATATTTCAACATTTTACTGTTTTTGCTGTACTTGAGGATCAAATAAATGCAGGCTTGGTGATCAGAAGAGACTTCTTCAGAAAACATTAAAAATCGTTCTTACTGACTTTTAGTACATGTTAATTTTCCCTCATATGTTTGTTCGGACTAAAACTTACAGACTTTGCCCACAAAGAGTTTAATCTTCTCAGTCAACTTGTTTTCTTTCACTTAGCACGGGTTTCATTTCTTGTTGGAACTAATTGGTTGTAGGCCTTATTGTTTTGAAGTGAAACATCATTATTTGTAGATAATTTTAGCAATGTTCACTTAAAAACTGAGATGCATAAGCTCAAATCGATGAGGCCTATGACCAACCATGTCAAAAAATGCTAAATCCAAAATTTGGTGATACTATAGCATAATGAGAGATTCAAAGGCTGGTTTTTGATCAAGAAAATTTTCAGCACAGCACAAACGGAGTGAGTTGGTTAGACAACTTAAACTTCCAGGCAGGCTTGGCTGTTTAAATTTGCTGTCACATTTACCTGTCTTGCTCTCAAGTGCGCTTTCTGTAGCACACAGGCAGCATATTACATTCCCTTCGGAATCTCACAATAGCTGGCACGTTTTCCATTGCCACTCGAGGCGGAGCTGCACATTCCCTGCGGTGAGAGTGTTGATGGGAGTGTTAATAATGCTGGCAGAGCTGTCACTTCCTACAGCAGGAGTGGCATAAACTAGTAGCTCTTTATTACTGTACATGTTCTGTGGCCTCCTTGCCGATCTGCAATTGTAAACAAGTGAAAAACGATTACGGAGAAGACAAGTTTAGGCAAAGTTTACAGACAGAATCTATAAATCCAACAATTTAATACGCTAAACTCATGTGACACACTGCTGCCAACAACATATATTTCTCATTAAAACGACATCTTTTCTCATAATAATGAGATGTAATATTGAGATGTTATGTCATTAAACCGAAATCTTTTCTCGCAATATCTCATAATACAATGTTTTATGACATAATGTCGCTATGAGAAAAGATCTCATTATGAGAAAAGATGTTGTTTTAACAAGTTTATTATATTATTTTGACAACATAACATGTCGTTATTACGAGAAAAGATGTCGTTTTAACAAAAAAGATGCTGTTTTAGTGACAGAACATCTCGTTATTACGAGAAACGATGATGTTTTAACAAAAAAATGTCGTTTTTTCTCGTTATTACGAGAAAATATGTTGTTTTAACGACATAACATTTTTTTATTATGAGAAAAGATGTAATTAAAATGACAACATCTCGTTATTACGAAAAAAATATGTAGTTTTAACGACACAACATCTTGTTATTACGAGAAAATATTACTTTTTAACAATCTAACATCTCGTTATTATGAGAAGATGTCGTTTTAAAGAGAAAAGATGTCATTAAAACAACATAAAATCTCGTTATCACAAGAAAAGATGTCATTAAAACGACATAACATCTTGTTATTATGAGAAAAGATGTCGTTTTAACAACATAACATCTTGTTATTACGAGAAAATATTACTTTTTAACGATATAACATCTCGTTATTATGAGAAAAGATGTCATTAAAACGACATAACATCTTGTTATTACAAGAAAAGATGTAGTTTTAACGACATAACATCTCGTTATTAAGAGAAAAGATGTAGTTTTAACAACATAACATCTCGTTATTATGAGAAAATATTACTTTTTAATGATATAACATCTCGTTATTATGAGAAAAGATGTCATTTTAACAACATAACATCTCGTTATTACGAGAAAGTATTACTTTTTAACGATATAACATCTCGTTATTATGAGAAAAGATGTCATTAAAACGACATAACATCTCGTTATTACGAGAAAATATTACTTTTTAATGATATAACATCTCGTTATGAGAAAAGATGTAGTTTTAACAACATAACATCTCGTTATTATGAGAAAATATTACTTTTTAATGATATAACATCTCGTTATTACGAGAAAATATTACTTTTTAACGATATAACATCTCGTTATTATGAGAAAAGATGTCATTAAAACGACATAACATCTCGTTATTACGAGAAAATATTACTTTTTAATGATATAACATCTCGTTATGAGAAAAGATGTAGTTTTAACAACATAACATCTCGTTATTATGAGAAAATATTACTTTTTAATGATATAACATCTCGTTATTATGAGAAAAGATGCCGTTTTAACAACATAACATCTCGTTATTACGAGAAAATATTACTTTTTAACGATATAACATCTCGTTATTATGAGAAAAGATGTAGTTTTAACAACATAACATCTCGTTATTACGAGAAAATATTACTTTTTAATGATATAACATCTCGTTATTATGAGAAAAGATGCCGTTTTAACATAACATCTCGTTATTATGAGAAAATATTACTTTTTAATGATATAACATCTCGTTATTATGAGAAAAGATGCCGTTTTAACAACATAACATCTCGTTATTACGAGAAAATATTACTTTTTAATGATATAACATCTCGTTATTATGAGAAAAGATGCCGTTTTAACAACATAACATCTCGTTATTACGAGAAAATATTACTTTTTAACGATATAACATCTCGTTATTATGAGAAAAGATGCCGTTTTAACAACATAACATCTCGTTATTACGAGAAAATATTACTTTTTAACGATATAACATCTCGTTATTATGAGAAAAGATGTAGTTTTAACAACATAACATCTCGTTATTACGAGAAAATATTACTTTTTAACAACATACCATCTCGTTATTATGAGAAAAGATGTTGTTTTAACAACATAACAACTCGTTATTATGAGAAAATATTACTTTTTAACGATATAACATCTCGTTATTATGAGAAAAGATGTCATTTTAACAACATAGCATCTCGTTATTACGAGAAAAAATGACTTTTTAACAACATAACATCTCGTTATTACGAGAAAAGATGTTGTTTTAACAACAACATCTCGTTATTACGAGAAAATATTACTTTTTAACGATATAACATCTCGTTATTATGAGAAAAGATGTTGTTTTAACAACATAACTTCTCGTTATTACGAGAAAAGATGACTTTTTAACAACATAACATCTTGTTATTATGAGAAAAGATGACTTTTTAATGAGAAAATGTCATTAAAATGACAACATCTCGTTATAACGAGTAAAAATGTCGTTTTAATGACATAACATCTCGTTATTATGAGAAAAGATGTCGTTTTAACAACATAACATCTTGTTATTATGAGAAAAGGTGACTTTTTAATGAGAAAATGTCATTAAAATGACAACATCTCGTTATAACGAGTAAAAATGTCGTTTTAATGACATAACATCTCGTTATTATGAGAAAAGATGTCGTTTTAACAACATAACATCTTGTTATTATGAGAAAAGGTGACTTTTTAACGAGAAAATGTCATTAAAATGACAACATCTCGTTATAACGAGTAAAAATGTCGTTTTAATGACATAACATCACATTATAACGAGAAAAGATGTCGCTTTAACGACATAACATCTCGTTATTATAAGAAAATATGTTGTTTTAACAATATAACATCTTGTTATTACGAGAAAAGATGACTTTTTTAGCAATATAACATCTTGTTATTATGAGAAAAGATGACATTTTGATGACAAAAGAAAGAAAGAAAATGTCATTAAAACGACATCTCGTAATGAGAAAATATGTTTTACGTTTTGAAAAAAGATGTTGTTAAAATGACAAAAGCTATTTGTACAGTTGAGAAATAAGCTTACTTATAAGATGTAATAATACTGTAAAATGTCAGATCTGAAGAGTTTTCTTGCAGTCAAAGCATCAAAGCAGTTGCAATCATCCTTTGTTCTTAGTTTCCCACCTCCATGGGATTCACCATCAAAAGCTTCCATATGCATATAACACTGCATGCAGAACAATAAATGGATGTGCTAAAATGAGTCTATTAAACTGTTAAAATGCATTTCAGCTACTGTGCTGTACTTGCTTTATGAAGCTTATTAATAGCATTTAATTCTCAAAATGTGCGTTTAATCACAGATGCATTAACAGATATAGGCCAGCATACTTTACAAACGATGTAGGTCATGGATGCATTTACAAAATGAGCTTTATTCAAAGTATGAATAAGGGATCATTTGTTTTTATCTGGTTATCAAGAGTTGATCATTTGAAATATATTAAGTAGGTTTTGTATGTGCAAAAAACAGGCTGATGTAAACAAAAATTCAGCAAAGAAAGTTTAATGTTTAAAGTTAAAGTCCCTCATTTTTCATTAATGTAAAATCCATCTTCAAGTGAACTTTGTCTCTGGGGCTCTAATAGAAAAGTGGCTAATTGATTTAATGGCTCATGCGTGAAATTAAATGAAAGAAAGCGCATTATTGGAATGCATCATCACAGTGTTGATTAACTAAATAAATAGCGAGAGGCAAATGTTAAAATCTTGATATCTGCCTCCGCAAGGGATTCTGCATGCAGGAAGGCACTTTTTAATAAGTGCTAGGCTTCATTACTTTTTTCGTGTGTGGTTGTGTTTAGTTTTTTTCTGGTGAGACAGGGTTTGGCCTGGCCATTGAAAGCAATATGAAGTTAAATAATGCATGCTGTTGTTTAAAGCCATGCAGTCGCACAGGTTAGTCTCCTGTTACACCTGTCTAAGAAAAGAACAACTCACCCACAGTCTTTCTCTCACACACAAACACACAGGATTCCTCAATGTTTTGAGTCATGTTTTGCATATGCACAAGCCTTGAATATGCAATGTCATCGCTGTAACCCATCCGTGGCAATTGTTTGTATTACAGAATCATATTGTTGTATGTTTGATCCCATTTATGTGTCATTGATTAGTTCAAATCAACAACAACAACAACAACAAAAATACCAAATAAATGGTCCTTTTTTATTTATAAAGACAAGGTTTGTGCCTATAAAAAGACTTGGAAACAAAATAACTGATGTAACATATGTCCATCTTGTTTGGTAAAAACAAGAAACTATTACAACAACAGGACAGAAGCAACAAAACAAAACAAACAAAACATACAATGTTTTATTTATGAAGTCTAGGTTTGTGCCTATACATAACAAAAACTAACATATATATGGTCCGTGTACTTTTTCGTTCATTCATTATTCAATTTCGGAATGAAAGATGAAATTTAAAAAAGGGTGCAGCTTGGTTTTTTGTTTAAAAGAAAAAAAGCAGAAATGGCTGTATTTTGTTTTCCAAATGTATTGTTGTCATCAAATAATAATAATAGAAAATTGGACGCATTTCCGATCGTTTTTTAATTTGTAATATTTATTTGTACATTTATTGTATTTCATTTGACTGATCATATCTTTACCCGGAAGTAAATTACACCGTCGAGCGGGTATCAATTATTATTGTCTAGTATCACTAAAAATGCTACTAAGATCCATATTACTATCACACGAGCCAATGGCAATTAAATGCACGGATGCATAGTCAGATAATGAATGAAATACAACTGTTCACGAACAGAAGATTGTGACTCATGCTGCATACGCAATGACAATTATGCCTACTGTAAATATAGATATACAACTACGATTAGAGTTGTTTGCATAAAATGCACCGTGAACATTCACACGTTTGCCTAGCTGTGATAGTCTACAATTTATCTCCATTAATACTATTTTCTCAATTCTGCTCATATATTTTCATTTACCTTACATCAATTGCTCGATCATTATCATCACATATTTTACATTTGTAACTGTAGGTACCACAAACAATTTAATATAGCTAAGTTTGTGCATTTTTACAGGTAGTAAAATACTGTGTGTGCTGCTTATAAACACCAGAGAGATAATGATTCATGAAAAAGATGGTCTTTACTCATCTCACTTGCACAAAATAAATGCAGTAATAGAAAGTACAGAAACGCACAAAATACACTGAAATACACTGGGAATTATATGCATTTAAAAATTTGGTGGGGTTGAAGTTATCCCCCCGGATCTTCTGCATCCACTCAGCCTGTACGCATGCAGCATCAACGGGGAATGCGACGAAACTGTACAAAAATGCACACAACGATGAAGTGCTGAGTCTCCTCTCTTGAATCCTAAAAACAGTCAATGTGAAAAAAATATCTCTGTGGTAATGGAACTCGGTCGCTGTTGTCTCTCGCTCTCGCTGTCAGATCACCGGAAGTTTTCACCTGAAGTACTGGCCCATACTGATGCGCGGGTTGGATTTTTTTTTCAACCCGCGGGTCCCGCAATTATGAAATTCTATTTGAACGCATTCGTTTACTTGGACTGAAAGGTTTACAGGTTCACTGGTTTAAGGAAGTTCTGATCATAAAAATCGGCTCCTTTTTATTTGTAAGGTATTGTTTTCGTTATTATGTACTTTTTAAAATGACTTCGGTGCGGGAGACGCAGCGGGCGCACACGCATCAGGTGCAATAACCAAATACATTTCAAAGCAAGCCGGTGCCACAGTCCTGACTGCATCATTGCTGTCTTTATTGTGTGTTTTTAGCGAATATTTACATTAATTCACATATGACTGGATGTGGTTGACTGTCATGATTTTGGCTAATGCAGGAAAATGCGCATCAGAGGAGATTTAAATACGCATAGCACCAGGCCTGCAGAGCTGAATGTGCGCTCGCGCAACACAGTCTCACTCCCAAGTCGTCACATATTGACGTTTGGCCTTTGGCGTCGCATTTTGACGCACAGGGTACCCCTTCAGCGTCATTTTTGGACGTGCAGGGTCCTCACTACTTTAAATAAGAAACCCTTGGCGTCAATAAGCTGACGCGAAAGGCACTGTGAATTTTATCGTCATGATTAAATGATCTATTGGGTAATAATATTGCCATTATTGCATATGTATTGGGGTGTGATTTTTCAATGCAAACAGTCACAACAGACACATTTACGAGCACGTAACCCAACCCCTGCCCCTAAACCTAACCACTTGTCAATAAAACACAGTTTCATGGAGGTCTTCGTTTCTTCGCATTCCCCGTTGACGCTGCATGCGTACAGGCTGAGTGGATGCAGAAGATCCGGGGGGATGATTTCAACAAAATTTTTAAATGCATATAATTCCCAGTGTATTTCAGTGTATTTTGTGCGTTTCTGTACTTTCTATTACTGCATTTATTTTGTGCAAGTGAGATGAGTAAAGAAAGACCATCTTTTTCATGAATCATTATCTCTCTGGTGTTTATAAGCAGCACACACAGTATTTTACTACCTGTAAAAATACACAAACTTAGCTATATTAAATTGTTTGTGGTACCTACAGTTACAAATGTAAAATATGTGATGATAATATTGATCGAGCAATTGATGTAAGGTAAATGAAAATATATGAGCAGAATTGAGAAAATAGTATTAATGGAGATAAATTGTAGCCTATCACATCTAGGCAAACGTGTGAAATTCACGGTGCATTTTATGCAAACAACTCTAATCGTAGTTGTATATCTATATTTACAGTAGGCATAATTGTCATTGCGTATGCAGCATGAGTCACAATCTTCTGTTCGTGAACAGTTGTATTTCATTCATTATCTGACTATGCATCCGTGCATTTAATTGCCATTGGCTCGTGTGATAGTAATATGGCTCTTAGTAGCATTTTTAGTGATACTAGACAATAATAATTGATACCCGCTCGACGGTGTAATTTACTTCCGGGTAAAGATATGATCAGTCAAATGAAATACAATAAATGTACAAATAAATATTACAAATTAAAAAACGATCGGAAATGCGTCCAATTTTCTATTATTATTATTTGATGACAACAATACATTTGGAAAACAAAATACAGCCATTTCTGCTTTTTTTCTTTTAAACAAAAAACCAAGCTGCACCCTTTTTTAA
This sequence comes from Garra rufa, assembly GCF_049309525.1. Taxonomy (NCBI): domain Eukaryota; kingdom Metazoa; phylum Chordata; class Actinopteri; order Cypriniformes; family Cyprinidae; genus Garra; species Garra rufa. The sequence goes on along the minus strand of NC_133380.1, from coordinate 10,723,974 downwards.
ATTTCATCTTTCATTCCGAAATTGAATAATGAATGAACGAAAAAGTACACGGACCATATATATATATAACAGCAAAAATACAAATAATTAAACAAAACAAAACAAAAATGTTCAGTCCTTTTTTCTTTCTAAAGTTTGTGCCTATAACAAGACTTCAAAAATATAAATAAAAACATATATGTAAAGTCAAATACATCAAAATGTCCAACTTGACTAAATAATTAAACATCTTAACGTTACAAGAACATGACAGAAACATCAACAACAACCAAACAACCAAACAAAACAAATAAACAAAAAATAAAGACTATTGTTGGTATACATCAAAATAAATAAATTAATAAATATAAAATAGACAAACCAAAACAAACGTTTTTTGACATTTGTTTTATTTAGGAAGATTTGTGCTTATATCAGGACTTAAAAAAAACCTAAACAAAACTTTTTATTTATAAAGACTAGGTTTGTGCCTATATATAAAAGGTCCAAGTTTGTTGATAAAAAAATATACATTTTAGAAATCAACAAAAATAAAAAAAACAATCAATAAACAAAAACAAATTTTAAAACCAATAAATAGAAAATAAATAAATTTAATAAATAAAAATATAAACAAAACAAAAAAATGTTCAAATACATCAAAATGTCCAACTTGTTTGATAAAACAAACTAATTAAACATTTTAGAACCCAACAAAAAGAAAAAGAAATAAATACAAATAAATAAATAAAAAACAAAAATATAAACAAAACAAACATGTTCCGTTTTTTTAGTTATAAAGGTTTGTGCCTATAACAGGACTTAAAAAAACAAAAACAAATACAATTAAATAAACAAATTAACTAACTAACTAAATAAATAAATATAAACAAAACAAATGTTCAGTCCGTTTTTAGTTTATAAAGGACTGAAATAACAAATAAACAAAACATAAACAAAACAACCAACTAAACAAAAACAAATTTAAAATGTTGAAAGAATAAATAAATAAACATTTATTTAAACATTAAACATAAACAATAAACATTTTAGAAAGAAATAACAATAAAAATAAATGTAATTTACCAAATAAATAAATAAATATAAAATAAACAAACCAAAACAAACATTTTCAGTCATTTGTTTTATTTATAAATATTGGTGCCTATAACAGGACTTCAAAAAAAGAAAAAACCTAAATAAATAAACAAAAGCTGAACAAAACTTATTTATGAAGACTAGGTTTGTGCCTATACATCAAAAGGTTTAACTTTGATGATAGAAAACAAATTAATTACACATCCTAGAAAACAACAACAGTAAAAAAAAAAAATAGAAAAACAAAACACAAAAAAAAAATTAACCAAATAAATACATTAATAAATATAAAATAAACAAACCAAAAGAAAGTAATTTGTTTTATTTATAAATATTTGGGCCTATAACAGAACTTTAAAAAAAAAACTAAACAAATAAACAAAAGCCAAACAAAACTTTTTATTTATAAAGACTAGGTTTGTCCCTAACTCCCTATACACCAAAAGGTTAAACTTTGTTGCTAAAAAACAAGATAATTAAACATCTTATAAACCAAAATGACAGAAACAAACAAACAAAAACTAAACAAATAAACCAAATAACCAACTAAACAAATAAACAGAAAACAAAATAAAAATGTTGATAAAAAACTAAATAACTAAACATTTTAGGAATAAATAAAAATAAATAAATACAATTAAATAAATAAATTAACTAAACATTTTAGAAAGAAATAAAAATGAAAATCAATGTAATTAACCATATAAATAAATTAATAAATATAAAATAAACAAACATTTTCAGTAATTTGTTTTATTTATAAGTATTGGTGCCTATAACAGGACTTTAAAAAAAAAGAAAAAACCTAAACAAATAAACAAAAACAAAATAAAAATGTTGATAAAAATCAAAATAATTAAACATTTTAGAAACCAACAACAATAAAAAATAAAATTATAGAATTAAATAAATAAATTGATTAAATAAATAAATAAATAAATAAATATAAACAAAAAAAAAATTTCAGTCTGTTTTTAATTATAAAGGATTGTGCCTATTAAAAAAATATATACATATATATATTCTCACAAAAAACAAAAACAAAAAAACAAACAAAAATCATCTTTATTTTTTAAGACTAGGTTTGTGCCTATACATCAAAAGGTTTAACTTTGTTGATAGAAAACAAAATAATTACACATCTTAGAAAACAACAACAGTAAAAAAAAAGAAAAACGAAATATTTTTTTAAATTAACCAAATAAATAAATTAATACATATAAAATAAACAAACCAGAAATTTTCAAGATAATTAAACATCTTAGAAACCATTACAACAACATGACAGAAAGAAGAACAACAAAAATTTATTTTTCTTTTTTCCTTTTTATTTATTTATAAAAAAAGACTTGTGTCTAACCGGACTACAAACAAACAATCAAACAAACAAAAATATAAAGTCAAATACATACAGAAACAACAACAAAAATACAAATAAACAAAAAACAAAAATAAACCTTTTTTATTTATAAAGACTATACAGAACGAGACTTTTAATTCTTATTTATATACTAATATTATATATTGATACAATAATATAAAAGGCTGTTTTTACATAAAGAAAACAATGAGCATAATTTTGGAAATTTGAAGAGAGAGAGATTTTCCACCCACAATCTCATCACGAAGAGAGATAAAGATTGTTTTCCATCTGTCAGAGCTATATGTTCACCGCTGAGGACTCCAAACAATACTGTCATTTCGAAAACACACTGAGAGTGCAAACAATTGTTATCGCTGTGCTCTTAGTGTGGGTGTCATCAATATATACGTATGCAGTCACAGAGTTTGTCTTTCACATCCTGTTCCCTTCATGCCCACCTTTTCATGAGTCAGTGGCATCGTCTCAGAGCGCTCAAGAAATGTTAGCACTACGGGCCTTGCATGTACTAAGAAAGAGGCTCCTCTCCTAAATGTTCTCTATACACAAATGGTTCCCCCAGAGAGCAATACATTTCAGTACGGCTATTTTAATCCTTCTACTTAGGACAGGAAATGGAATAATAACAGGAAAACAGGAAAAATCACAAGACACACTCCAATCTGCCCACTTAGATGGGGAGATTTCATGGAAATGTCCCTCTCCAAGGGCTCATTTTTTATTTCCACTTGGCCAGTGTGTGTTTTATAGGATCCAACATGACACCTGCGCTGCCATGTGAAGTCCAAAATACAAGAATAAACTTCCACTGTAGGTAATTATGAAAAATATGATACAAAGCACGAAATTAAAGTTGTTCACTTTCAGAACAAACAATTACAGATAACGTACTCACCCCTTTGTCATCCAAAATGTCATGTCTTTCCTTCTTCAGTCGTAAAGAAATGTTTCTTGAGGAAAACATTTCAGGATTTCTCTCCATATAATGGACTTCTATGGTGCCCCCGAGTTTGAACTTCCAAAATGCAGTTTAAATTATATTTAGCATTTTCCTTTTCTCTCTTTTTCAAAAAAAAAAAAAAAAAAAAAAAAAAAAAAAAAAATATATATATATATATATATATATATATATATATATATATATATATATATATATATATATACATATATATTATTATTATATAGTAAATTGATGTTGAATCAGAATGTACTTATTCAATACACATTCCTGGTTTTATTGTACAAAATAAATAAATAAATAATTTAAATTATATTAAACAAATTTACATAAATAAATAAATACATTTATTTTATATAATTTATAATAAGTAAAGTAAAATCATAAAGCAGAGTATCATTAATAAAAAAAAAAATACATAAATAAGTAGAATGAATAAATGAATGAATTTTTATATAATTTACAAAAAATAAAATAAAAACAGGGTATCATCAAACATTTAAATCATAAAGCAAAGTATCATGAATTAATTATTGAAAAAATAAATAAATAAAGAGGATATCATTAAAATAAATTAAAATAATTATTCATTATTTAAAAAATCCAAACAGTGTATTATGCTGACTTCATTAATAAAAATTACAAATATATAAATAAATCAATTAATAAATAATATTTATTTAAAAAATAAATGAAGCAGAGTATCATGAATAAATAAAAGAATACATAAATTAATAGAATGAATGAATGAACGAACAAATGAATTTTTATATAATTTATAAAAAAAATATAAATAACCAAATAAGATAGGATATAATTAAAATAAATTAAGATAATTATTAATATTTTAAATAATCCAAACACTGTATCGTGTTGACTTCATTAAAAAAATACAAAAAATAAATAATTATTATTTCAAAAAATAAAATCATTAAATCATTAAAATAAATAAATGAATTATTAAACATTAATCATTAAAAAATTGTATCATTCTGACTTCCTTAATAAAAATAAATAAATAAACACGTTTAATAATAATAATAATAATAATAATAATAATAATAAGGATTTCATCATCAAAATAAATTAAGATAATTATAAATCATTAATCACTAAAAAACATAATAAATTAAATAAAACAATGTAATAAGTTAATTAAATAATAATTAATTACAAATATTTTTTTAAATCATAAAGCAGAGTATCATAAATAAATTAAAAATACATAAGTAGAATGAATGAATGAACTCATTTTTATATAATTTAAATAAATAATTATAAATAAATTAAAATATCATTAAAATAAATAAAGATATTTATTAATAATCTAAAAAATGTATCATGCTGACTTCATTAATTAAAAAATACAAATAAATACATAAATGAATAATAATTAATTAATAATTATTTAAAAAATAAAATCATAAAATGGAGTATCATAAATCAATCAATCAATCAACCAATCAATAGGATATCATTAAAATTAATTAGAATAATTATTATTCAGTAATCTTTAAAAAAAAATCCAAACAGTGTATCATGCTGAGTTTATTACTAAAAAAAAAATACAAATAAATAAATAGTAATAATAATAATGATAATAATTAGGATATCATTAAGATAATTATTAATTATTAAAATCAAAACAGTGTTTTATACTGACCTTATTAATAAAAAATACCAATAAAAAAATAAAATATTATTATCAATACTAATAATAGTGTCAGAAAATAGAGCAGAGACACAAAGCCATGGGCCGTGCATGAGCACAAAAATAGACCCTGTCCAGACAGCATCACACCACCCAGTCACAGTTTATTTTACTACATGTAATATTAGGACTTTATTTTTACCACTGTATATACTAAGAACACACAGACACACAAACATCAGTAGATAACTTGCTCACAACCAAAACAAGAACATTGTGCCAAGCAGGGTCATTCTGAGTACTTGTACAGAGCTTTTCACCGTACCAGTCATCCCAAAGGAGATTTACAAACAGTGCCTTGCAATCCAACAAAGATTAAACAGCATAACAGCTTGTACCTTTGCTAATACACAAATATACAAGAACATTATCTGTAATCTGAACTCTCTTGAGTATTAACGGGATTGTTTGACATTAAAGTTAATTAAATTGTGTCATTATTTACTCACCCTCAGGTTGTTCCAAATCTGACTTTCTTTCTTCTGTTGAAGTTATTTAAAGTTGGTAACCAAACTATTTCTGCTTCCCATTGACTTCAGTAGCATTTTTTTCATTAACCATTGACGTTACTCTAAATGTCAATGGGTACAGGCAACTGTTTGGTTACCCGCATTCTTCAAAGTATCTTATTTTGTGTAAAAAAAAAAGAAATACTATGGAAGTCAATGGGTACCAGCAACTGTTTGGTTACCCAACATACTTTAAAACACCTTCTTTTGTGTAAAAAAATACTATGGAAGTCAATGTGCACCAGCAACTGTTTGATTAGCCAGCATTCTTCATAATATCTTATTTTGTGTAAAAAAAATACTGTGGAAGTCAATGGGTACCAAAAACAGTTTGGTTACCCAACATTCTTCTAAATGTCTTCTTTTGTGTAAAAAAAGAAGTACTATGGAAGTCAATGGGTACCAGCAACTGTTTGGTTACCCAACATACTTTAAAACACCTTTTGTGTAAAAAAAATACTGTGGAAGTCAATGGGTACCAGCAACTGTTTGGTTACCAACATACTTTAAAACACCTTTTGTGTAAAAAAAAATACTGTGGAAGTCAATGGGTACCAGCAACTGTTTGATTAGCCAGCATTCTTCATAATATCTTATTTTGTGTAAAAAAAAATACTGTGGAAGTCAATGGGTACCAAAAACAGTTTGGTTACCCAACATTCTTCTAAATGTCTTCTTTTGTGTAAAAAAAGAAGTACTATGGAAGTCAATGGGTACCAGCAACTGTTTGGTTACCCAACATACTTTAAAACACCTTTTGTGTAAAAAAAATACTGTGGAAGTCAATGGGTACCAGCAACTGTTTGGTTACCAACATACTTTAAAACACCTTTTGTGTAAAAAAAAATACTGTGGAAGTCAATGGGTACCAGCAACTGTTTGATTAGCCAGCATTCTTCATAATATCTTATTTTGTGTAAAAAAAAATACTGTGGAAGTCAATGGGTACCAGCAACTGTTTGGTTACCAACATACTTTAAAACACCTTTTGTGTAAAAAAAATACTGTGGAAGTCAATGGGTACCAGCAACTGTTTGGTTACCAACATTCTTTAAAATATCTTATTTTGTGTAACAAAAAAATACAATGAAATTCAATGGGTACCAGCAACTCTTCGGTTACCAACATTCTTCAAAATATCTTATTTTGTGTCAAAAATACTATGGATGTCAATGGGTACCAGCAACTATTCAGTTACCAACATTCTTCAAAGTATCTTAGTTGTGTAAAAAAAAAAATACTGTGCAAGTCAATGGGTACCACAAACTGTTTGGTAACCAAACATTCTTCAAAATATCTTATTTTGTGTAAAAAAAAAAAATACTGTGCAAGTCAGTGGGTACCACAAACTGTTTGGTAACCAAACATTCTTCAAAATATCTTATTTTGTGTAAAAAAATAAATAAAAAAAATACTGTGGAAGTCAATGGGTACCAAAAACTGTTTGGTTACCAAACATTCTTCAAAATGTCTTCTTTTGTGTAAAAAACAAAATACTATGGAAGTCAATGGGTACCAGCAACTGTTTGGTTACCAACATTCTTCAAAATATCTTATTTTGTGTAAAGAATACTATGGATGTCAATGGGTACCAGCAACTATTCAGTTACCAACATTCTTCAAAGTATCTTATTTTGTGTAAAAAAAAAAAAAAAACACTGTGCAAGTCAATGGGTACCACAAACTGTTTGGTAACCAAACATTCTTCAAAATATCATATTTTGTATAAAAAAAAAATACTGTGCAAGTCAGTGGGTACCACAAACTGTTTGGTAACCAAACATTCTTCAAAATATCTTATTTTGTGTAAAAAATACTGTGGAAGTCAATGGGTACCAGAGATAGTTTGGTTACCCAACATTCTTCAAAATGTCTTCTTTTGTGTAAAAAACAAAATACTATGGAAGTCAATGGGTACCAGCAACTGTTTGGTTACCAACATTCTTAAAAATATCTTATTTTGTGTAAAGAAAACTATGGATGTCAATGGGTACCAGCAACTCTTCGGTTATCAACATTCTTCAAAATATCTTATTTTGTGTCAAAAATACTATGGATGTCAATGGGTACCAGCAACTGTTCAGTTACCAACATTCTTTAAAATATCTTATTTTGTGTAAAAAAATAAATAAATACTGTGCAAGTCAATAGGTAGCACAAACTGTTTGGTTACCAAACATTCTTCTAAATATTTTATTTTGTTTAAAAAATAGTGTGGAAGTCAATGGGTACCAGAAACAGTTTGGTTACCCAACATTCTTCTAAATATTTTATTTTGTGTAAAAAATACTGTGGAAGTCAATGGGTACCAGAAACAGTTTGGTTACCCAACATTCTTCAAAATGTGTTCTTTTGTGTAAAAAAAATACTATGGAAGTCAATGGGTACCAGCAACTGTTTAGTTACCAACATTCTTCAAAATATCTTATTTTCTGTAAAAATTACTATGAAATTCAATGGGTACCAGCAACTATTTGTTTACCAACATTCTTCAAAATATAATTTTAGGGTGAGCTGTCATTTAACTGGGGTTGCTGATGGGGGAGTTCCATCTCTTTGATGTGCTGGTGGTTTGTAGGAGTGCAAACCAAGGTGAAAGCCTGCTACGATGGAAAAAAATCTGGTGGTAGTCTTTGCATTACCCATCAAAGACCAGTTTGGGAGTTCGGGGGCTTTCCTCTGTTGTATAGTTTTGAGGATTTTGCAACAAGAAAACAGTTAATGTTTAGTATTTGTAACAGGTGACTCAGCAACGTGTAGCTTGGGGTCTAAGTGCAACGTTCAAGTCCCTGAGAATCTTACAGTAGAATTGAGGTTGAGGTTGAAACTTAAGCAGCATTCTTATCAGTCAGTCATTTCACTCTGATTTTAGCTGTGATTTATTGTTAGGGTAGGGACTGGAGACAGTTCTAGGACCAACAAAAAAGATGTCAAGGAACAATCTTACTTGGTGAATCACTCGGATATGGAGTGATTCACTTCATTTGGTTTGTGTTGACAAATGGCTTATTTCACAGCCAGTTAAGCAGATCAGAGGATGAACAGTGAAGAACAAACTTTAGCATCCTATTGATGTCAGTCATAAACCGTAACATTTTCCGAAACTGAGTGGGAAGTATTGCACACCTCTTTAATTTGCACTCTTCTACTAACTCATTTTTCTAGTTTTAGTTTCTAGAATGTGCACAGTTATCTGTAAGCCTAATACACATTCCTGGTCTGATTGTTCATTGAATAAAAAAAAAAAAATGTCTGCAGTTATGTGTAAGCTTAATACACATTTCTGGTCTGATTGTTCATAAAAACTAAACTAAAATAAAGCAAAGTAATGTAAAGTAATATAAAATAAAATAAAAAATCAATAAAGCAGAAAGTAAAATAATATTCAATTAAGTAAAATAAAGAGTAAAATCAAATAAAGTAAAAAATATAAACAAAAATAAAATAAAGAAAAGTAAAGAAATTTAAAATAAAAAAGTTAAATCAGGTAAAAAAATATATAAATATAAAAATAAAAACTAAAATAAGTAAAATCAAATCAAATATAAAACAAAATAATGCTAATTAATGTAAAGTAATATAAAAAAATAAAATAAGATAAATCAATAAAGTGGAAAGTAAAATAAAATTCAATTAAGTAAAATAAAAATTTTTATCAAATAAAGTAAGAATATAAACAAAAATAAAATTTAATAAATGTACAATAAAATAAAAAAGTGAAATAAAGTAAAAAAAAAAGTAAAATAAAATAAAATAAAAAGTAAAATCAAATCAAACATAAAATAAATAATAAAAATTAAAATAAAACAAAATATTTAAAAAGTAAAGAAATTTAAAATAAAATAAAAAGTCAAATAAAGTCAAATAAAAAATATATAAAATACAGTAAAATAAGATTAAATAAAAAGTAAAATAAAATCAAACATAAAATAAAAAAATAAATAAAAAATAAAATAAAAATAAAAAAGAGAGCTCATTGATGTTTGTCAGTAACTCTTTGCGCAACTGAGTGGGAAGTAATGAACACCCCTTAAATTCTTTTGTACTGACTCCCTTTTCCAGTTTCACAAGAATGTATGCAGTTATGCAGGGAATGAAGTAAAATACACCTCAAGTTATTAAAATACCAGCAATTATAGGCTTTTTAATTAACATTTGTATTATTATTTTGATTTATTGTCTTTTTACCCTTTAAAAGTGATCAGGTTCCAACCTGGAAGTGCTGGAGCCATTTCCAGAGGGCAAAACCTATAAAAATCTGTGGTTAAAGTAATTTTTCAGTTTAGGAAAGAAAGTAATATACAGCTAGAACAACAGAAACTATTTTAATGTCAAATGAACTTGCACTGATACGGCTATGATGGCGTAAACAATATGAAAAAGTTGGGATACATGGTAAATATGGTCAGAGAGTAATATGTGGCTGGTGACAAAGAAAGCAACATCTCAACTAAATCCTCCTGAAGCATTGTTCAGAAAAGTTTCCGTCACTGCTAATGTAGAGAGACAGAGGGAGACTGTTTTAAAGTAAATCGCCATCACTTCCTTCCTGTTTCCTTTCATTCAGATTTCCTGTGAACCTTGTAGACAAATAAGTCCCCATTTGATTCACAGGGTCCCTGTGCAGTGTTCACCGCTTCCTACATATTGAATGGAGGATATCTATTAAGGTTTCTTATGTTCATCAAGACTACATTTACGTGATTAAAAATACAGATTTAATTACAATTTGAAATAACAGTTTTCAATTTTAATATATATATATATATATACTGTATATTAAAATGTAGTTTATTCCTGTGATGCAAACTTCAATACTTCAGTTTTCAGTGTCAATGATCCTTCAGAAATCATTTTAATATGCTGATTTGATGCACTAGAAACATTTATTATTATTATTATTATCAGTGCTAAAAACAATTGTGCTGCCTAATATTTTTACTGCAACAGTGATACGTTTTTTCTTTGATGAAGACAACTTTCAAAAGAACAGCATTATTTGTACTATTTTTATATTTTCTGTTTTAATTTTGATTAAAGTTTCTGTGTAATAAAGTCGCAATTCTGAGAAATTTACTACCGATTCTGAAAAAATAAACTTGCAATTCTGAGAAATAAACTCGCAATTCTGATAAATAAACTCACAATTCATAAAAATAAACTCGCAATTCTGAAAACTAAACTCGCTATTCATAAAAATAAACACAATTCTGAGAAATAAACTCACAATTCTGAGAAATAAACTCGCAATTCTGAGAAATAAACTCGCAATTCTGAAAAATAAAATCGCAATTCTGAAAAATAACCCGCAATACTGAAAAATAAAACTCGCAATTCTGAAAAATAACCCGCAATACTGAAAAATAAAACTCGCAATTCTGAAAAATAACCCGCAATACTGAAAAATAAAACTCGCAATTCTGAAAAATAAAATCGCAATTCTGAAAAATAAAACTCGCAATTCTGAAAAATAAAATCGCAATTCTGAAAAATAACCCGCAATACTGAAAAATAAAACTCGCAATTCTGAAAAATAACCCGCAATACTGAAAAATAAAACTCGCAATTCTGAAAAATAACCCGCAATACTGAAAAATAAAACTCGCAATACTGAAAAATAAAACTCGCAATTCTGAAAAATAAAATCGCAATTCTGAAAAATAAACTTGCAATTCTGAAAAATAACCCGCAATACTGAAAAATAACCCGCAATACTGAAAAATAAAATCGCAATTCTGATAAATAAACTCGCAATTCTGAGAAATAAACTCGCAATTCTGAGAAATAAACTCGCAATTCTGAGAAATAAACTCGCAATTCTGAAAAATAAAATCGCAATTCTGAAAAATAACCAGCAATTCTGAAAAATAACCAGCAATTCTGAAAAATAAAATCGCAATTCTGAAAAATAACCAGCAATTCTGAAAAATAAACTCGCAATTCTGAAAAATAACCAGCAATTCTGAAAAATAAAATCGCAATTCTGATAAATAAACTCGCAATTCTGAGAAATAAACTCGCAATTCTGAGAAATAAACTCGCAATTCTGAAAAATAAAATCGCAATTCTGAAAAATAAACTCGCAATTCTGAAAACTAAACTCGCTATTCATAAAAATAAACTCACAATTCTGAGAAATAAACTCGCAAATCTGATAAATAAACTCACAATTCATAAAAATAAACTCGCAATTCTGAAAACTAAACTCGCTATTCATAAAAATAAACTCACAATTCTGAGAAATAAACTCGCAATTCTGAAAAATAAAATCGCAATTCTGAAAAATAAACTCGCAATTCTGAAAACTAAACTCGCTATTCATAAAAATAAACTCACAATTCTGAGAAATAAACTCGCAAATCTGATAAATAAACTCACAATTCATAAAAATAAACTCGCAATTCTGAAAACTAAACTCGCTATTCATAAAAATAAACTCACAATTCTGAGAAATAAACTCGCAATTCTGAAAAATAAAATCGCAATTCTGAAAAATAACCCGCAATACTGAAAAATAAACTCGCAATTCTGAAAAATAAACCTGCAATACTGAAAAATAAACTCACAATTTGAAGAAATAAACTCGCAATTCTGATAAATAAACTCACAATTCATAAAAATAACCTCGCAATTCTGAAAACTAAACTCGCAATTCATAAAAATAAACTCGCAATTCTGAGAAATCACTTGCAATTATGAGAAATAAACTCACAATTCTGAGAAATAAACTTGCAGGTTGAAATCTTACTTAATTCCTTCACACGGTTCTGCTTGGAATGCGGCCCTTGTCACCTGTATAAACTGTGAACACACACACACACACACACACACACACACACACACACACACACTGGTTTACATGTTTTATGGGGACATTCCATAGGCGTAATGGTTTTTATACTGTACAAACCGTACTTTCTATCGCCCTACACCTACCCTACACCTAAACCTAGCCCTCACAGGAGATTGTGCACACTTTTACTTCCTCAAAAAACTCATTGTGCATGATTTATAAGCCTGTTTCCTCATGGGGACCTGAGAAATGTCCCCACAAGGTCAAAATTTACTGGTATTACTATCCTTGTGGGGACATTTGGTCCCCACAATGTGATGAATACCAGGTACACACACACACACACACACACACACACACACACACACACACACACACACACACATACAAACACGTCATTTAGTTGTGCACATGTTTACACAATTTAAAAAACACAAGAATATTAGGCACGAATATAGTTCAAGCAAAGCCGCCAGCTTTGCTGTCACTTGCTTCAAACTTGACATAAACAAACTAATTCATTCTGCATGACAGTTTTGATCCTTGGCTGTTTCCGCTGAACTGCCTCAAGTCAGTTTGCAACCGGTTTGTCCCCTTATATAATGCCAGCATGCCTGTGAGCTCTGCTGCATGGGAACACAGCCTTGAAGCACAGCCAGAGCTCAGTGTGAAATCAGTGTTATGTAGTATTTCAGGTAAGACTTGTGACTAGACTGTAGCTGCATGTGCCAAAAGTTCAATTGTACACAACAACAACAAATGTGCTTTTGCTTTTATAACCGTACAGTAAATGCGAAGGTCAGTACATATTATAGTGTACTTTGATTTAAAAGAAGCGTCTTAATCTGGCCTGGAGAAAGGTAGTGACATGTTAAAGATTGTGGGCTCAACTCTCTATCTGACACGTGCTTGTGAAGTCTCATGCAGTGCTGGAGGAATTCACATCAGACTTCATAGGTTTCACATTCCAGTGAAGTTCAAGAAGATTTTAACCATACAGAAAAAACCTGTTTGATCAAATCAAGAGTGACTTTTTGTCTTCCATGGAATGCAAATTAGTTGTATATATGCTTTATGCTCACCAATCATTTATTTGGTGAAAAATACAGTAAAAACTGTTTTAAATTGTAATAATATATCATACCAATAATATCTAACAATATTCATGTTTAACAATCGTCACCAAATTTAAAGTAACTCTTTTTTTATCTGAATATATTTTAAAATTGCAATTTATTACTGTGATGGCATCTTTGGATGGATGTTTTTTTTATAGGATTCTTTGATGAATAGAACGCTTTAGAATAGAACGAGTTATAAAGTCAGAATTGTGAGAAATAAAGTCGCAATTCTGAGAAACAAAATCACAAGTCTGAGAAATAAAGTTGCAATTCTCAGCAATTAACTCGCAATTCAGAGAAATAAATGTGCAAATCTTAGAAATAAAGTTGCAATTCTTAGCAATAAAGTCGCAATTCTCAGTAATAGTCCCAATTCTGAGCAATGAAGTCGCAAGTCTGAGAAATTAAGTAGCAATTCTCACAAATAGTCGCAATTCTGAGCAATAAATTTGCAATTCTAAGAAACAAAGTCGCAATTCTCAAAAAAAAAAAAATGCAATTTGGAGCAAAAAGTCGGAATTCTGAGCAATAAAGTTGCAATTCTGAGATATTAACTTAGAATTTTGAAAAAGTCGCAATTCTGAAAAATAAAGTCGCAATTCTGAGCAATAAAGTTGCAATTCTGAGCAATAAAGTTTCAATTTTAAGAAATAAAGTCGCAATTCTGAGAAATAGTCCCAATTCTGAGCAATAAAGTCGCAATTTTGAGAAATAAAGTCACAATTCTCAGCAATTAACTCACAATTCAGAGAAATAAATGGGCAAATCTTAGAAATAAAGTTGCAATTCTTAGCAATAAAGTCGCAATTCTCAGTAATAGTCCCAATTCTAAACGATAAAGTTGCAATTCTGAAAAATAGTCACAATTTTCAAAAATAGTCACAATTCTGAGCAATAAAGTCGCAAGTCTGTGAAATTAAGTAGCAATTCTCAGAAATAGTCGCAATTCTGAGCAATAAAGTCGCAATTCTCAAAAAAAATGCAATTTGGAGCAAAAAGTCGGAATTCTGAGCAATAAAGTTGCAATTCTGAGATATTAACTTAGAATTTTGAAAAAGTCGCAATTCTGAAAAATAAAGTCGCAATTCTGAGCAATAAAGTTGCAATTCTGAGATACTAACTTAGAATTTTGAAAAAGTCGCAATTCTGAAAAATAAAGTTGCAATTCTGAGCAATAAAGTTGCAATTTTAAGAAATAAAGTCACAATTCTGAGAAATAGTCCCAATTCTGAGCAATAAAGTCGCAATTTTGAGAAATAAAGTCGCAATTCTCAAAAAAACGCAATTCTGAGCAATAAAGTCGCAATTTTGAGAAATAAAGTCGCAATTCTAAAAAAAAAACGCAATTCTGAGCAATACAGTCGCAATTCTGAGAAATAGTCTCAATTTTCAAAAATAGTCCAAATTCTAATCAATAAAGATGCAAGTCTGAGAAATGAATTAGCAATTCTCAGAAATAGTCATAATTCTAAACCAAAAAGTCACAATTTTAAGAAATAAAGTCACAATTCTCAAAAAATGCAATTCTGAGCGAAAAGTAGCAATTCTGAGAAAAAGTTGCCATTGTGAGAAATGAACTTACAATTGTGAAAAATAAATTTGCAATTGTGAGAAATTAACTCGAAATTCTGAAAAATTGTCCCAATTGTGACAAATAAAGTCGCAATTCTGAGTAATAAAGTCGCAATTCTGAGAAATTAACTTGCTTCTGAGAAATGAAGTCGGAATTCTGAGAAATAAAGTCGGAATTCTGAAAAATAAAGTCGCAATTCTGAGAAATAAAGCCATAATTCTGAAAAATTAAGTTTTGCAATTCTGAGCAATAAAGTCATAATTCTGAGAAATGAACTCGCAATTTGAATATATGAATTCTGAGAAATATAGTCACATTTATGAGAAATAATATTGCAATTCTGAGAAATAAAGTCGCAATTCTGGAAAATGAACTCACAATTCGAATAAATAAAACTCACAATTCAGAATTGCGATACAAACTCACAATTCTGACTTTTTTTTAGAGTTGCAAGTTTTTATCTCGCAACTGAGACATTTTTAAGTTATTAAAAAACTTATTTGCAAGTTATTAAGTTAAAATTGTGAGATATAAACTCGCAATTCTAAGAACACAGTCTTTTCGATCCCTTAAAAAAGGGACTTTATACTGGATTTTATTTCACAGTTCTGAAAAAAGGTCAGAATTGCGAGATATAAACTCAAAGTTGCAAGAGAAAAGTTAGAATTGTGAGATAAAAAGTTGCAATAACCTTTTTTTTATTCAGTGGTGGAAATGGGCTTCCATAATATATATTTATATATATATATATATATATATATACACAAACACACTGTATGCAATAGAGCAATGAACAACACGAGAGTGAGAGAATAATGACTGAACTACCATTTAAGAGCATAATTTATACAGTTGTCTCTTCCTTTCTGTCATTTTTAACACCTGAGGTTGATTTTAAGTAGTACCACTCTCATACTCCTTTGACGTTTTCAGCAATATTGACTTTCCCTGTGGATTCTGCGCTCACCTGTTGCGTAATGATTTTGTAGCATGCGTAATTCTCTCTGATTATCATTCTGAGAACAGTTACATCATACTTGCAACTGCTTAACATAATCTAGATACACAATAAGCATTTTATCCTGCAGGTCTGATGCCAAGGATGATGAACACTGCAAGAGAGCAGAAGAAAGATGCTTAATGACCACCCCACAGTATTTCATTTCTCAACCAGGAGAAGTCATCAGCTCTGTTCTAAAACCAAGTGAGCAGCTATCAAGACACTATTTTAAGGCATCAAAAGCATGGATGATTATGTTGCCTTCTATGACGCATCAGTGTGGCCAAATTCTAATCGATTTAAGAATGCACCGTGACAAAAAAGGTTGCTAAAAATAGTACAATTTCATTAAACGTAGACTTTCTTGTACCTGAAATGTGTGTGTACTTTTGTATATTTTTGCCTACTTAGACTTCACATTACTATCTTATTGGAATTAACAATGTTGAGTGCTTTACATGATGACTGCTACAGTTTGGCTGCCTATTAAGACCAAATCAGTCAGATTTTATCAGATTAAAAAGGAAACTGCTTTTTTAGGCAGCTCACTAGGTTTTGACACATAGCTATTGTGTCAGAGGATGTGAAGCAATAATATGTCTCCTAATGCATAGAAAACATACAGTAAGATTTCTAATGTTTTTTTTTTTAGAAGTCTCTATGCTCATCAAGGCTG
>NC_133380.1:10677175-10702175 GCF_049309525.1 Garra rufa | reverse complement strand
TTCTTCTCACATAATTATACATATTATTATATAACTCAAATCAATATTTTATAGATCAATATATCAGTTAACTACATTTTCCTTTGCTTAATTCAGTTTCACAAACTTTAATGTTTATAAATCAAAGTCATCAATTAAAACAACTTCAAGATCATCCATTCTTACCAAATACAAATCAGCCAATAACTGTTCACACATTAAAAGTTTTTCACTTCTCTGTAGAAGTATCACAGGAAACCATAACACCTTAAAATTGCACCAACACGCGGCTTGCGACATTTCTCCTCACAAGTTGTACAAGCTTTCAGCAACTCTATAACGATCTGTGATCCTTCCTCTTTTTCTTACAAGCTCTAGTTTTGTACCTCCAGCAGTCTGAAACGCTCAGGCCACTGCACAGAGTGTAAACAGGAAGTGGATGTGGCGGTCTGAGGTCTCTGGGGACGACTGGAGGGTGAGCTGAGATCAAGACCAGCAACAACAGAGGGGAAATTAGCGGACAGCTAGCAGCTAGTCAAAAAACAACTTCAGTCCATCTGACGAATGACTTGAGCGTTGGAGGAATGTCTGTGAAACAATGGCTTTGAAAGGTGACTTAGCACTGAAACAAAGGGATTTTTCAACGCTTTTCCTTTGGCAGGGAGAGAGGCGGCCAAAACTAGCCGCTTAATTAGGTCATTTCTGGTTTGTGTTCAATATCAAGTCATGCATCAACATTTGACAATATTAAGTGTACGGTAGTGGTGTTTGCTCCTGCAAAACCTGCTGCTAAGATGCTGTAGGTGATTGACAGAAAACTAACCACAATTTGATGCATCATTTATGTCTGGAGCACAGATGGTGCAGGATGAGTGACATTCCTTACATTTTTACTGCTTTCTCGTGACCCCATTCAAAAGTTTACATACACTTGATTCTTAATACTGTGTTGTTACCTGAATGATCCACAGCTTTGTTTTTTTTGTTTGGTGATAGTCTCTTGTTTGTTCTGGACAGTTAAACTGTTCGCTGTTCTTTGGAAAAATCCCACAAATTATTTTGTTTTCCAGCATTTTTGTGTATTTGAACCCTTTCCAACAATGACTTTATGATTTTGAGGTCCATCTTTTCACACTGAGGACAACTGAGGCACTCAAATGCAACTATTACAGAAGGTTCATATGCTCACTGATGCTCCAGAAGGAAAAACCATGCATTAAAAGCCGGGGGTGAAAACTTTTGAACACTCTCCATTGACATCAACTGTATATGGAGAAAAATAGTGTTAGAAAGAAACACGTGAACATCTTGGATGCAGTGTTGTTTTCGTCAACGATGACGATGACGAAATCATTTCGTTGACGCCACTTTTTTTCATGACGATAACGAGATAAAAATGGCTCGTTGATGACTAAAACATGACGAGACGTCTGTGAGTTTTCGTTGACAAGACGAGAATAGACGAAAATGTTAGTGGGTGGTCCGTCAGACGTTTAAAATGCATGACATTTCCGCTTATTCTGCATGCCAATTAAAACTTAAAAAGTATCTGACGCTATGGCAAGCCGTTTTAGCATTAAATACTCTTTGCTATACTAGTATGGCAAGCCGTTTTAGCATTCCATCCTTGTTTGTCTTTTATGTTCTAAAACGTTCCTTCATTATTGTAATTATTGATGAAAATAGTCGATCCGGAAGCTCACATTGTGTTGAACTATAGATCTGCTATTTTCAGAACTTATAAGTGACACTACCCAACAGCAAAATATTTACTGACTTACATTAATTTGTTAAAAGACTACTTTTTTCCCTTTTTTTGACTAAAACTAGACTAAAACCTTTTTGACTTTTCGTCGACTAAAATTGGACTAAAACTATCACGGTAACACTTTACAATAAGGTTCATTAGTTAACCACATTAGTTAACATGAACTAATAATGAACTGCACTTATACAGCATTTATTAATCTTTGTTAATGTTAATTTCAACATTTACTAATACATTATTAAAATTTTGTTAACATTAGTTAATGCAGTGTGAACTAACATGAACAAACAATGAACAACTGTATTTCCGTTAACTAACGTTAATGAAGATAAAAATACAGTTAAGTAAATACAATAACAAATGTATTGTTAATGGTTAGTTCATGTTAGTTAATACATTAACTAATGTTTAACTAATGAACCTTATTGTAAAGTGTTACCACTATCACATATAGAAGTGACTAAAATTTGACTAAAACTAAGAAGCATTTTAGTCCAAAAGACTAAGACTAAGACTAAATCTAAGATGGTTGTCAAAAACAACACTGCTTGGATGACATGGGGGTGAGTAAATTATCAGGAACGTTTTATTCTGGAAGTGAACTAATCCATGCTGCCATTTTGTACCAACTCAGAAGACAAGGCACACCGCAGGGCTTGAACGCACCTTACACATCTTTAATTGTTAGGCATGACTCACTTCTATTATTTTGCATTGTTCACATACAGGCTCTTATTTTAAAGTCACACCCGTAAATGTTGCAAATAAGTTTGCTTTTCACCAGTGTGACAGGTTCAGACCGTCTCTTCTCTCATGGAACTGTGTAACTGACATTTTCACACCCGTCTCACATGCACTGCCTTAACTAGAGCCTCACAGCCCGACACTTCTCTCTTCTCCTGTCAGATTAGCAAGTACTTTCTACCCATTAAAAAGATCCCAAAAATGAAAGTTCTGTCATTAATTACTCACCCTAATGTCCTTATCAAAGCCGTGAGACCTTCCTTCATCTTTGGAACACAAATTAAGATATTTTTGATTAAATCCGAGAGCTTTCTGACCTGCATAAACAACAGAAAGGCCCAGAATGGTAGTTAACTCATCAGTTCAACAATTTGTTCTCTTCCATGTCAGACTAAGGTTGAACCACCGATGTCACATGGACTATTTTATCAATATCCTTACTACCTTTCCGGGCCTTCAACGTGTCAGTTGTGTTGCTGTCTATGCAGGGTCAGAAAGCTCTCGGATTTTATCAAAAATATCTTAATTTGTGTTCCGAAGATGAACAAAAGTCTTTCAGGTTTGGAACAACATTAAGGTGAGTAATTAATGACAGAAACTATTAAAACTAATTCACAGTCCTTGAGCTCTTATTCAAGGCAATAAACTTCCAAATAAAAAATGTCAGAAAAATACTCATTTACCTTTGCGCCAGCTGCAACTCCTGGAGCAAACACACAAACAATTCCTGTAAGAGAATACTCAGAGAGGGTAAACTGAGTTATTGTTATGGAATTAATACAGCGACCTCATGGCCAAAGGAAGTCTAAGTGGGAAATGCCCTCAATCTGCCAACATTTCAAAACAATAAGAACTAAATTTGACTGACTGTAGCCTTCAAAATGTCCTGCTGGTTTCCACACAAACAATACCTTTCTCCAAACACTTGATATGTAGTTTGCGTAATACTAGTTAGCAGCTGATTTTGGGAATGCGTGACGGTCTTCATGGAAACAGTCGCCAGAGCTGCTTCAGCCTCCAGCGGAGCCATATAGAGTTACGTCTCCACTAAATACGAGAAGCCACTGTAACAAATTGGGTTCAACTGTCCCTGGCAGTCGCTATTGGGACAAGTCCGGACTTGTCCTGTAAACACGGAGCTTTGTTTCACACTGTAGTCACAAAAGAGTGCTGATGATGTCACTAAGACAGACATGAGAGTATTATTATCGTGTGAATGTGTCATAGGCTACACACTTTCTGTTTTTGCAGAACTACAGAATATAGACGTTTACAGTAACCGAAACACAGAGACAGCTGCACGCTGAAAAGAAATCCCTCAACACCTGCTACAAGTGATCAATTCCTCAAATAATCTCACCAACAAATATATTCTGCTAGGTTCGACCCTGAAAATGGCTACAAGACTTGTATTTGTGGTTTTGAATTTGAGTTTAGTCCCAATTCCCACATCCAAGAGTCTAATTATATAACACTTCTATTTGGAATTCCGGTTTTTAAAGGAATAGTTCACCCAGAAATTCTATCATTATTTACCTTGTTCAAAATTTAGATTTAGATTTTGAGGTCCATCTTTTGACACTGAGGACAACTAAGGGACTCATATGCAACTATTACAGAAGGTTCAAACGCTCACTGATGCTCCAGAAGGAAATACGGTGCATTAATAAGAGCCGGGGTAAATTCAACCTATTTTGTCTTCTGGGAAACATGTAAGTATCTTTTGTAGATTCTAAAGAGCAGTACTAAAAAAAAAAGAATAAAAGATATTTAGGCAAAATAAGAAAAATGTACACAAAAGTGTTCCTAATGCTCCGAATGTATAGTTTTTCTGGAGCATCAGTGAGTGTTTGAACTTTCTGTAATAGTTGCATATAAGTCCTTTAGTTGTCCTCAGTGTGAAAAGATCTCAAAATCTTACAGTCATCGTCGGACAGGGTTCAAATACACAAAAATGCTGATAAACCAAATGAATTTGTGAAGAATTTTCTGAAGAATCATTCAGGTAACAACAACACAGTATTAAGAAGTATTAAGAAGAGTGTATGTAAACTTTTAAACTGAGTAATTTTTTTATAAATGTAAGTATTATTTTCTCTTGTGGACTATATGTAAACGTCTTTTATGTTATTTAGGTCAATGCTAAATAAAAAATAACATGCATTTTGTATGATCCCTTATTTTCGTAAAAAAAAAAAAATAGCATTATGTTTCTGCAGTGTATGTAAACTGTAATTATTAGTACCTAAGGTGTACAAATTGGTAATTTTAAAAGGGTGTAGTCTTAGTGACAGATTTGTACATCTTCTCAAACTGCATTAAAGTACTTTGGTTTAAAAAGCTTAGAAAAACAATACAACTAGGAGGGAGTATAAGGAGTAACCGGTAAAACCCGGATGAAGTCTGTCTGTTTTTTAACGCTGCATGCCAGGACTCCTCACAGAGCGACCATCTGTAACATTACCACAGTGCTTCAGAGCAACTTGGCTGTATTTTGATTCACTCACACAACCACGTGCAGAACAACACGAGGGCGAGATCTCTGTGGGGAACAAACTGTAAAACTGGCACCTTCTTCAGCAAAGCCAAGATCATGAGGGTCAGTAATAGTAAAGCTGACTCAGCGAACATCAGAGGAAAATGTGCTTCACCTACAGGGAGTTTCACAGCCTTTGTGTATTACGATTTTCCTGTGTATTGATGTTTCTCAGAGCTGCAAATTCCATCTGACCTTGAGCACAATACAAACGGAAACAAACAGAATGAGACAAGGCAGTTTGTAGTATCTAAATCTAATCTATTCTAAGAGCAATATCACTCTTGCAGCTGTGAGATATGGCTGTATATCGACAAGGCTGTGATTCAGGCAGAGTGCCATAGGTAATCACAGCGTGCCTTTATACAGCCATATCTCACTGCTGTGAGTGTGATATTGCGTTTATACAACAGTTCGAGTGTTATATAAATACATAAGAAACAACAACGGAGTGTCTTTAAAAAACGTCTTTTGTGCAGAACTACTTCCTTCCGTCACAGATTCAAATCTAAGTTTGACAATTTAACAGCTGAGCCCCAGCCTCCATTACTAATTAAAAAACGTCACTTTAGAACTAGTAACGAAGGAATGTCAAATTGCATCATTAAAGGCTAGAAGGTTTGCATTTAGGTCACAATTTGGTCAGTTACCCGGATGCATGGCCATACTGGCGATACTCGGATGTAAACAACAGCATGGATTGCACGGACTGGTTAATGTACTACTGAATATGTTGTTTTGATAATTTTTGCTCAAAACAATGTTTGCAAAATCATATAGAAAAGGACTTAATAAGCAAGAAAAGGCACAATATTTTGACAAACTAAAGTTAATAGGTGGTAAACACACATACAAGCAGTATTACTTAAGATGTTAGCCTAATATTTCACCTACCTGAAATGAGAAGAACAAACCCGAATGTTGTCAAGATTCTTGCCCTGGAAATCCTGGTTCACTTTGGTCAACCACAAATGCATTTTGTTCCTCAGACAGTTTTTTTGTACTCTTCTCCTTGATTTGTAATAACTTTTGTATAACCACTATAGAGACATGAGAGCCAGCAGCAAATTACAGAAGATGCGGCCCAGGTAAGGCTGCTCTTGGCGGGTTCATGAGTGCTGAACAGCCGCTGACACCCAGGAGATCTCCGAAAAAATTGAATACAATTTTAAAATAGACATTATCTTTATTAACAAACCGCATATTTCAAGTCTAAACAAGTACATTCTTGCCTGAAAACTCTTAAAACTACATTCTGTTACACATAAACAACATTATTTATAAAATTACAGCGGTTTTTGGCGATTTTGGAGATTTATACATCACCTGAAAGCTGAATAAATAGCTGTTTTTATTGATGTATGGTTTATTATGATAGAGCAATATTTGGCCGAGATCCAACTATTTGAAAATCTGGAATCTGAGGGTGCAAAATAATCAAAATATTGAGAAATATTGAGAACTGCTTAGCCATGCATATTACTAAACAAAAAATAAGTTTTGATATATTTACAGTAGGAAATTTACAAAATATCTTCATAGAACATGATCTTTACTTAATATCTTAATGATTTTAGCAAAAAAGAAACTCATCATTCTGACCCATACAATGTATTTTTGGCTATTGCTACAAATATATCTATGCTACTTCCTCCTCCCCCTGTGAGAGCTCTCCGGCCGCTGCCACAAAGCCAGGGCACAAACCGTCCTGCGTCTGCTGTGAGTGAACCAAAAACAACTGATAACAGCTCTCAGTGATATGTGTCGGGTCCCCGCTAGGATAGCAGCATCAGGAATGTTTACAGAACAAGCTGGAACCCAGTGTGCCTGTAGTTTTCCCTATTTCTGTTTTAATATGTGATAGAAAGTCTAAGGCCTTCTCAAGTCGTACAGTTCACCCATCTAATCTGAGGCCTATTAGGCATCAAACTAAGATTGCTGTAGACACAAAAAGTAATGCCATCAAGCTAGCATTTTTAAACATTCACTCACTAAAAAATAAATCACTTCTGATCAATGACTTTATAACCACAAACAACCTGGATTTTATGTTTCTAAATGAAACATGGCTAGAAGACAGCTGCAGCGCAACAGTCCTCAATGAAGCAGTCCCTCCTAACTTTACTTTCATGAGTGTCTGCAGAGCTGTTAGGAGAGGTGGATGTGTAGCTGCTCTATTTAAAGATGTCTCACTGTATTTTCTTTGATATATTGATCTCTGCTACCACTGAATCTAGATCTGTCTCTGTCAGAAAGAGATGCATTAACGATAACACTAGTGTGCTATTTATGAAGGCTATATCTTCAATGCCAAGCATTTCTGCAGACTCTGTTGATCTTCTCCTGGAGTCTTTTAACTCAAAAGTTAAGAATGTCATTGATGACACAGCCTTCATGCTTTCAATGTTGAACTAGGTAAAGCTAGACAAACATTCTTCTCAAACCTTATAAACAGCAACTTAAACAACACACTTTTTGCTACCGCTGAGAGACTAACAAACCCCCCTAGTCAGATCCCTAGTGAAATGCTCTCCAACAGCAAATGCAATGAGTTTGCTTCCTTCTTTTCTGAGAAGATCAATAATATCAGAAAGACAATTAGCACACCCTCAAGTTATGCAGAGGTCAGACAGATTCGACCGCAATTTCAAAAAGAAGTCACTATGTCTGCTTTTGAAGCAATCGATAGCAACATTTTGGAAGAAATAGTACAGCACCTTAAATCGTCAACCTGCCACCTTGACACACTTCCCACATCTTTTTTCAAAAGTGTGCTTAACTGTTTAGAAGCAGATCTCTTAGAAGTGGTGAACACCTCACTTCTTTCTGTGACTTTTCCAATGTATTCCCTGAAAACTGCAGCTGTTAAGCCCCTTCTGAAAAAGAGCAAACTACAGACCAATATCAAATCTTCCTTTTATAGACAAGATTATTGACAAGGTTGTTTTTAATCAGCTGAACCACTACATAAACTCAGATGGATAGCTGGACCATTTCCAATCTGGTTTCAGACCACATCATAGCACAGAGACAGCGCTCATAAAGATAATTAATGATATTCGCCTAAATTCTGATTCTGGCAAAATATCAGTGCTGGTACTACTAGATCTCAGTGCTGCGTTCGACACAGTCGATCACAACATTCTTCTAGATAGACTGGAAAACTGGGTCGGGCTTTCTGGGATGGTTCTAAATTGGTTCAGGTCATACTTAGAAGGGAGAGGTTATTATGTGAGTATAGGAGAGCATAAGTCTAAGTGGACGTCCATGACATGCGGAGTCCCACAAGGCTCAATTCTTGCGCCGCTGTTGTTCAGCCTGTATATGCTCCCACTAAGTCAAATAATGAGAAAGAACCAAATTGCATATCACAGCTATGCAGATGATACCCAGATTTACCTAGCCTTATCGCCAAATGACTACAGCCCCATTGACTCTCTCTGCCAATGCATTGATGAAATTAACAGTTGGATGTGCCAAAGCTTCCTTCAATTAAACAAGGAGAAAACAGAAGTCATTGCATTTGGAAACAAAGATGAAGTTTATAAGGTAAATGCGTACCTTGATGCTAGGGTCAAAAAACAAAAAATCAAGTCAAGAATCTTGGTGTGATTCTGGAGTCAGACCTCAGTTTCAGTAGCAGTAGTAGCAGTAACTAAATCAGCATACTATCATCTCAAAAACATTGCAAGAATTAGATGTTTTGTTTCCCGGCAAGAACAAGAGAAACTTGTTCATGCAATGTAATGGTCTCCTCACTGGCCTTCCCAAGAAAACCATTAGACAGCTGCAGCTCATACAGAACGCTGCTGCCAGGATTCTGACTAGAACCAGAAAATCAGAGCATATCACACCAGTCCTCAGGTCCTTACACTGGCTTCCAGTTATGTTTAGGATCGATTTGAAAGTACTTCTACTCGTTTATAAAGCACTCAATGGCCTAGGACCTAAATACATTGTAGATATGCTCACTGTATACAAACCCAACAGACAACTCAGATCACTAGGATCGAGTCAGTTAGTAATATCAAGGGTTCACACAAAACAAGGGGAATCTGCTTTTAGCCATTATGCCGCCCACAGTTGGAACCAGCTTCCAGAAGAGATCAGATGTACTAATACAATAGCCACATTTAAATGCAGACTCAAAACTCATCTGTTTAGTTGTGCATGTATTGAATGAGCACTGTGCTACGTCCAAACAGATTGCATTATTTTACGTATAATCATTTCTACTGTTTTAATTAATTTTAAATCAATTTTTAAATAATTTTAAATGTTCTTAAATCTTCTGTTTTTTACGGTGGCCGACAGAGGCCAACGCACTGCAAACAAGAAAACACATGCAAACAGAAAAAACGACAACAAATTAAGAAAACATCTTCATCAGTTTGACAACACAGGCGCTGCAAATCCTCGCAACGCAAACACAAATACGGAAACGCGCTGCAAATTCTCACAACACAACCAAACTCAGAAACGCGCTGCGAACACACAAACGCGCTGCATATAGCACGGTCCACAACGGAAATGTTTCAGGGGGACCTGAAAAAGTGACGAACCCATCTGGGACCTGATTATTTGTTCAGTGGCTGTTGGTCAGAGCAGAGGTGTTATCGGTGAACTATCGCCTTTTAGTGATAGTATAGTATCACTTAAAGGTGATAGTGATATAAATAATCAGGTAATATAGTGATATAAATAATCAGGTCCCAGATGAGTTCGTCACTTTTTGAGGTCCCCCTGAAACATTTCCGTTGTGGACCGTGCTATATGCAGCGCGTTTGTTAGTTTGCAGCGCCCTCGTGTGTTCGCAGCACGTTTCTGAGTTTGGTTGTGTTGTGAGAATTTGCAGCGCGCCTCCGCGTTTCCGTATTTGTTTGCGTTGCGAGGATTTGCAGCGCCTGTGTTGTCAAACTGATGAAGATGTTTTCTTAATTTGTTGTCGTTTTTTCTGTTTGCATGTGTTTTCTTGTTTGCAGCGCGTTGGCCTCTCTCGGCCACCGTAGTTTTTATTGTTGTGATTATGATTTTTATATTATGATTTTAATTCCTCTTATGTACAGCACTTTGAATTACCATTGTGTATAAAATGTGCTTTATAAATAAACTTGCCTTGCCTTGCCTTACTTAAGAAAAACTATACACTGTTAACTTAAGAAAAACTATACACTGTTAACTTAACACAAAGTAATTATTTTACTAATTTGCTTTGGCCTCAGTACAGTGACACTAGGATATTCGTTATCCTATTATATTAATTAACTAAATTAAATTACATTCGTATCAACCTGGTACCACTCATAAACAACGGAAGCTTAGTTTCATAAAGCCACTGAAACTGGGCCATCCTGAAACTGGCCTTCAGCGAAAACCTTCCAGGTATCTACTCCCAGCCTGAAAAAGTCTAAACAAATTGTGTTTCTAACCACTTTATGGGTTAATATTTTTTAAACAATCAACCTGCAACCACAACACCTCTTTGATACGTGTCCTAATTGCATTTAACCTCTTTTACTTGGATATAAAAAGAGCAGATCATGTTCTCAGCCGCAGCCACCCTTAAAAACACATAACTGGATGATGTAACCTGTTAGAAGTGGAAAATCGCTATAAAATATTTCACGTCTGTCTGCCACAAAGCTGGTTCTCATCTACTCGCAGTATTTGTGTAACAGGTTCTTGCACTTGAGCCCATGTCTGAATAAATACATCAGCGCTGAGCACTATTAAAACGTCTACTTCTATTCACCACAATTATGAAACTGAGACAGGCCTGTAATATTAATATCACTAGAGCTGCTTTGTCAACACCTTATGCACAATCAACAGAATAATTATGGGCCTAACAGTACCATATCACAAAAACATAAGCTTCAGTGTGCTCAGTAAACATGGATGTCTTAAAGGACTATGGCATTTTCTAGAAAGTGCTAGCACATGAGAATAGCACACCTCTGCGTTCAAGGATTTTATGGAATGCTGCCTTGAGAAATCATTGCTTAATTTCGAGGAATTACCGGGTTACACAATTATACAAGACGCAGCCTCTCAGAAATTCAAATGAATGACCGGCAAAAACAAAGCGAACAGAAAAGGTCTGCACACACAAACAAAAGCATTTCTTTCCATAGGCCTTGAGTGCTTTCTTGTCTGCTGTTTTACACAATGCTAGAGATTTTCTTGGTAATGCACTAGGTAATTAGGAAATCACTATTATTATTGCTCATACTTTTGATCAAACCCCAAAACTTCAACACATAACTCATCTCCTCACCATTTCTGTTGCGGATGTGAATGAGAATCACATTAAATAAAAAAAAAAAATAGTAAAATAAAAAATTGTATTAAAAAGAAAAGAAAAAAATCTCTGTTGTACAAATTAAATTAAATTAAATTAAAAAATAAAATAAAATAAAAATGTCTCTGTTGAATTAGTTTTTCCCCAACAACAAATTAAATTATACTAAATTTAATTACAAATTAAATTAAATTAAAATTAAATAAATAATAATACAACTTAACTTAATAAACTATCAAATTAAATTAAATTACATTAAATTAAATAAACAAATTAATTTAATTTAATTTAAGATAAATAAATAAATAAAATAAAATACATTTTTAAAATAGACAACTAATTAACTTACCTTAACTTAAAAAAAGTTTTAATTAAAAAATACATTTAATTTAATTAAATAAAAAATAAAACAAAACAAAAATAAAAAAATAGTCTCTGTTGAATTAGTTTTTCCCAGACAACTAATTAACTTAACTTAAATAAAAAAAAAAATAATAATAATAAAAATAAAAAAACATTGTCTGTTGAATTTGTTTTTACAGACAACAAATTAAATTTAATTAAACTAAATTAAAAAAATGAAATAAAATAAAATACAAATAATAATACAAATAATAAAATAATAAAAAATAGTCTTGAATTTGTTTATCCAGGCAACTAATTAACTTAACTCAAACAACAAATAAATAAATAAATAAATAAACAAAATAAAATAAAATAAAATTATATTAAATTAATATATAAAAAATTAATTACAATAAATTAAATAAATAAAATAATACAATTAAAATAAAAAATAGTCACGGTTGAATTTGTTTTTCCAGACAAGTAATTAACTTAAATTAAAAAATTAAATTAAAAAAAAAAAAATGTCAGTTGAATTTGTTTTTACAGACAACAAATTAAATTTAAAAAATTACATAAAAAAATAAAATAAAATAAAAAATGTCTCTGATAAATTCTTATTTTTAAATTAAACTAAATTAATAAAAAAAATAATAAAAATAGTCTGTTGAATTTTTCCAGACAACAAATTTAATTAATTAAATTAAAAAACATAACTCATCTGCACCATTTCTGTTGCAGACATAAATGAGAATCACATGAGGAGAGCATTAGGAACATTTTTACCTGATGACAGAATGAGTCATTAACTAGTATTTCCCATTCAACCTCACATTCCTAGCCGACTCGTTTTACCACTTTAAACTATGAGGTAAACCTAAATGTTGAACATTCTTTCAGCTATGCATCATTGTACAGTTGACTAACTGATGTTGCTATGAATAACAATTTAGTCGCATATTTTTTGCTCCAAATGTATAGGACCGGTTTAGATGAAGGTTTGGGTTGTGAGTGCAATGCAAACCAATAATGAATAAAACACAGTATTCATAAGCAAAGACAATTTCGAGATGGTTTTCTTAATGCCAGCGGCAATGATAAAACCTTTAATATGTCCCACTATGAGCGTAAACATTGCTTGTGCTCTATGCAGTGCATAGAACTGTAAAACTGTCAGATTTATGTGTACCTGACGCAATGACATGTAACAAAAGCACATTAAATGGAAAACCTAGAAAATGAAAATGAGGATGCAGAAGTAATCCTCCATTATAATCCGTCCATCATTCTGCAGCACAAAAGGTAAGTTACTCAGTGTGCTTTTAGAGAATATTTAAAAGTTAAAATAAAATCACTATTAATTCAAGAGTTCTAGAGTTGCAGTATCAATGGATTGATAACCCAGGGAATCACGGTGAGAGTGAAATAAAATAAAATACATCTGTTGAATTTGTTTTTCCAGGCAACAAATTAAATTAAATTAAATTAAATTAAAAAATAAAATAAAATGTATCTGTTAAATTTGTTTTTCCATACAACAAATTAAATTAAATTAAATTCTAAAATAAAAGTGTCTCTGTTGAATTTGTTTCAACAGACAACAAATTAAAAAAAAAGAAAAAAAAAGAAAAAAAAAATGGCTCTGTTGAATTATTATTTCCAGACAAAAAAATTAATTCAATTGAATTAAATAAAAAATGAGTTGAGTTTGTTTTTCCAGACAACAAATTAAATTAAACTGAATTAAAATTAAAATTAAATTTTAAAATAAAAAACAATAAATAAAAAATTGACCTTTTTTTGGAATTCTGAGTTTATATTACAATTTTGACCTTTTTTTTCTCAATAAATAAAAAACTGTAAAAAAAATTAAAGTAAATTATAACAATAAATAAAAATGTCTCTGTTGAATTTGTTTTTCAGACAACAAATTTGAATTAAATAAAAAAATAAAACAAATTAAATTGCATTAAAATAAAAATGTCTATGTTGAATGTCTTTCCAGACAACAAATTAAACTCATTTAATAATTAAAAATAAAATACAATAAATAAAAAAGTTTCAATAAATAAAAACTGTAAAAAATGTTATTAAATTATATAAATAAATAAAATTAAATAAAAATGTCTCTGTTGAATTAATTTTTCAGACAAGAAATTAAATTAAATTGAATTAAATTAAAAAATAAAACGAATTAAATTGCATTAAAATTAAAATGTCTATGTTGAATGTCTTTCCAGACAACAAATTAAACTAATTTAAAAATAAAAAATAAAACACAATAAATAAAAAATGTTTCAATAAATAAAAACTGTAAAAAATAAAATTAAAATTATAAAAATAAATAAAATTAAATAAAAATTTCTCTGTTGAATAAGTTTTTCAGACAACAAATTTAATTAATTGAATTAAAATAAAAAATAATGTAAATTAAATTAAATTAAAATAAAAATTTCTCTGTTGAATGTTTTTCCAGACAACAAATTAAACTCATTTAAAAATTAAAAATAAAATACAATAAATACAAAATGTATCAATAAAAAACTATTAAATTATTAAAATAAATAGAATTAAATAAAAATGTCTCTGTTGAATTTCAGACAATATTAAACTGACTAAAATAAATTAAATTAAATTAAATTGAAATAAAAATGTCTCTGTTGAATGTTTACTTTTTATTTTTTATAATGACAAACTGACTTTAAATTACCCACTGAAATACCTGTTTTAAATTAGTCAAAGCTGGTCAGGTTGGCAATTTTAGGCTGGGAGACCATCTCAAACCAATCTAAACAAGAAGCTGTTTTATTATTATTATTACTATTATTATTATTATAATTAGCAGGCCTATCCCAGCTGAATTTAATTGCTATTGTCCATTTGTTAGTGTCTGATGTAACTTAAAAGTGTTTTTTATTACCATGCCAAATTATTATTACCAAATCTATAAAAATAAACAGTTGACCAGTCCTAGCTGCTTTAATCTGGTTTAATCAGTCTCTTGGTGTTTTTCTGCTCATCCAGCTGTTCTCTCACCCCAAAACTGGCCCAAAAACACTAAAAATCAGCAAACTGGAACAGAGCTTTGGCAATGTAATTTTTTCCTGTCACACCAAGAAACCCTGTTTTGATTTTCTCTGAAAGAAAAACGAAGACAGAAAAGAGGGCGGTGACATCTGCGTATTTGTTATTTACTTCTAGGCAGCTGTGTAGAGAAATTAGGCAACCCCGAAATCTACAGCTAAAAACAACCTCATGTCCCATCCTGTCCGTGCACCCACCGCACGAACGCTTTCAAACTCACCCTTACCAAAACAGGACTGCTCACGGCCCTCTCATTGAATAACAAGTGATGTTTTGAAGGTAACTGGGCCTGGCTATTGTATTTTAGTTATTTTTATCAAGATTCTCAGCTGAGCATTTGGCCCAAAGCCATATTCTACCATAGTTTACATAACCAACAACAAACAGCAGATACATAACATGACCTGATACCCCACAGACCCCCACTCACACAATCGCGGTAACATAATTACACCATGTACATTTGATCCGAGCTCACATCCTAATTTCATCAGCGCTCATCATTTTGTTTAGCGGCTAATGACCACATTCTCAATGGCTTTAAAGCCATGGCACAGGACTTAGTTCAATTAACGCCTATAAAAGATGCCAGTGACCTCTGTATGCCAGTGTTTTTGTATTGTACGCTCTCATTAGGGAGCGTGGTTACATAAACATAGAGCTGATAATAGAGCACACTTTCAAGTTTGGGGAATCAATGGAGAACATCCAAAAATACTCAAGAGTGCGAGACAGGAGATTCAACCCTGCTTTTCTTCCTTTTCTCAATTTAAACCTGTAAATCTAATGGGAAAAATAGCCTCAGATTTGGGGTTTAGTGTATTAGAAATCCCTCGGTTTTCATAATGTTGCACATCTTGGACATCCTATTTTTACACAGGTTGTACATCATTAGGGGAGCAAACACGTGTGGTGTAGTCTAGTCACAACACAGCTAGGGATTTTACCCCATTTGGCAACAGACCAAAATGAGACAATACATTTAGTTACACTTACTGCGCCACTGAGGACATCCATCCTCATTAGCATGGCATCAAACACCCTACTGACATTGTTGGCTCCGCCCTGCCGTCTGTCGGCCTTTGGATTAGGGAAGAAAGCTTGCAAGCCTTATTGTGACTAATTATAGTGGTCATGATAGTAATTGACTTTAAATTCAGCTATTTATTTGTAATGTGAAATATGCCTTAGAAGTGGAAGAATTGGAAAAAATGGACATGGTAAATCTCACAAAAGATGATGTACAGGTCATATTTCGAATCATATCTTAAAACAGATTTACCTTAAGGCAATTTAACTGTTTGAAAAAATGACAAAATATTTCACAAATTAGAGAATCACCTTTTTTGTAAATTGGGGATTCACAAATAATAATAATTGTAATAATAATAAAATCATTTAAAAAAAGGGTTAGGGTTCACAAAACAACCTCAAGAAGATATTTAATCTTCATATTTAATCTTAAAATCAAATGAAAGAAATAGACCATTTTCATCACAACTCAGCATATTTTCCAAGCGGTCTCTTTACCATAATGCTAAATACATACATAAATAAATAAATAAATAAATAAATAAATAAAGGTAATGTGTGCTGATGATTTAAATTAAATAATGAATAATTAAATAAATGTAATTAATGCTAATGATTTCACTGAAAATTAAAACAAACAAACAAACAAATAAATAAATTTATGTAATTTATGCTGATGATTTAATTGAAAATTAAAACAAATAAACAAATTTAATTTATGCTGATTATTTAATTAAAAATTAAAAGAAACAAACAAATAAATGAATGTAATTTATTTCCCCAGATTTTTTTTTTACAATTTTAAAGCTACTAAAGCTAAAAAGTGTCAAAAAAGTCTCTTTACCATAATGCAAGAATGGTCATTTATGCTAATGATTTAATTTAAAATGTAAATAAATTAATTAATGTAATTCATGCAGATAATTTAATATAAATAAATAAATAAATACATTTTATATTATTTTTCCCCCCAGAAAAAAATATGTGCAATTTTGCACATTAAAGCACATTTTTCTTGCAAAATTCAAGCAAATAAAAGAGATAGAAAATTCTATTACTTTCATCACAACTCAGCACTTTTTTTGAAGGAGCCTCTTTACCATAATGCAAAATAAATAAATAATGTTAATTTATGCTGCTGATTTAATTGAATTAATCCAAATATTAATAAAATTATATTAATGATTGAATTAATTAAAATAATTCATAAAAAAGAAAAAAGAAAATAATTTTCATTTGGGATTTTTCTTTTTTCCCCAGGAAAAAAAAGTGCAATGTGCATAGGTAATTTTGCATATTCAAACAAATGTCACTTGCAAACTTCAAGTAAATAATAAAAAAAACCATGTTGCTGTATAATGTTATAATGCAGTTCTTGCCTCCAGACTACAATGCCTTTATGAAGAGCTCTGCTGAGAAGAAATACACATCAAAGAGTAATATGTTTTCATAGTGCCTCCAGGAATGAGTCCCTCAAATCTGATGCAACTGTAGTGCACTCTTCCAGACCCCCTTTCTTAAACCGCTGGATACAGGACGGTTGTGTACAGTTACAATATAGAAAACACATTTTTTGACAACATGTCCGTTTTCTTCTTGCTTGAGTTTAAAAAAACTGAGAATGCAATCCTAACCATTAAATACACCAAGTATGAAGTCTACACTTGATTGCTCATATGTTAAATGTTTCCAGAGATCAAATTACAGACACAAATCAGAGCTGGTGGCAACAATGAGTTTAAAATAACACAAACATAACAAGACAATTTGAAAATCTATTCTAGGCAAGACTGGAGGCGACTGATTATTTTCTGTGACAGGGTGTAATAAGATCTGAGCGTCGCGTATGGACAGAGGTGTCTGCAGATGTTTAGGGTGGGGGTCAGGGACGGCCAGCTTCTGTTGACTCACCATCAGTAATGTTAAACCTTAAGGGTTGTTTTTCCTGCTTAATGTCCCTCTTGTCTCGCCTCCTAAGAGCTCTCAATGCTCCCTGCAGGTTGTTGTCATATATATGACAGCACAACAGCGACTAATTCAATCTTATTGTGTTTGGCTCCAACAAGCTGTTTAAATTCAATTTCCTCCGCAGACCTTTCGCTAATGACAAATGTGTCAAATGATTACTGTAACATTGTCCAGTAAACTGAAAAGCTAAGACTATAACAACAATAACACCATGTTCATATATTGAATAGCTGGTATTAAAAGAAAAAGATGCTTGAAATAAACCAAACAAATGTTTATGTTATGATAACATACAATGCCGTTCAACATATTAAAGAATTCTCTTATGCTCATCAAAGCTGCATTAACTTGATCAAAAATACAGTAATATTTTGAAATATTATTACAGTTTGAAATAATGGTTTTCTATTTTAGTATATTTTAAAAAAATGTGTGTGTGTGATGCAAAGCTGACACATGATCTCTCAGAAATCATTCTAATATGCTGATTTATTATTATCATGATACAACCTTAATATCAACCATATATAATAAGTTTGGACATTTTAGAGAAATGCTTAAGGGGAGACACTGCAGGCAAAAACAGTTTTTTCATGCACCTGTCAAGTTGGAGATTTATTTCATAAAGTGTTTTTTCAGACTAGTGAAAAGAAAACTTTTAAAAGACACTGTTAAGTGTTTCTTTCATAGCACTTTATCTATTTGTGTCAATAGATTTCAATTACAATCCATATTTTTAAAGGCTGTTTTCTCAAAATGAGTTTTTTCTTCTAAAATCATTTGACTCTAATATGTCAAAAAAAAATAAACAAGAATTTTGAAACTGACTTCATCCAGTGTTTACTTATTATTTAGTTTTGTACTAGAAACGTATGCAAATTAGCGCATATTTCATTAAATAATGCATCATTTGCATATTTAAACCTAGCATTTTAGAAAACTTGTAATACAAAAATGTTTGCAATTATCAATATAATCACTTAACTGGGTAAATAAGGTGATAACTATTAGTTAATTTAGTCAACTAAAATCTTATGATATCTAGTCGACCATACTAAAACAAATCAGATAACTAAAACTATGACTAAATCTAAACAGCATTTTAGTCAAAAGACTAAGACTATATCAAATTTTGCTGTCAAAATTAACAAGGGAGCTCACACATCCGAAGCACGTGCACAGAAAGCGATTGTCACTTGGCATGAACTACTAAACTAAAATAAATTCTCTTTCATGTCTTATTGCACTTAAACTGTCAAATACACACAAGTTTGTTAAAAACACAAATAAGTTACAAAAACAGTCATGATTATAGCACTTAAAGAAGTAGTTCACTTTCAGAACAAAAATGTACAGATAATGTGCTCACCCCCTTGTCATCCAAGATGTTCATGTCTTTCTTTCTTCAGGATTCAGGATTTCAGGATTTCTCACCATATAATGGACTTCTATGGTGCCCCCGAGTTTGAACTTCCAAAATGCAGCTTCAAAGGGCTCTAAGCGATCACAGCCGAGGAAAAAAGGGTCTTATCTAACAAAAAGATGGGTTATTTTCTAAAAAAATATCAATTTATATACTTTTAACCTCAAATGCTCATCTTGTCTAGCTCAGCAAGACGAGCATTTGAAAAAAAGTATATAAGTTGTATATATTTTTAGAAAATAACCAATCGCTTTGCTAGATAAGACCCTTCTTCCTCGGCTGGGATCATTTAGAGCACTTTGAAGATGCATTTAAACTGCATTTTGGAAGTTCAAACTTGTGGGCACCACAGAAATCCACTATATGGAGAGAAATCCTGAAATGTTTTCCTCTAAAACACCATTTCTTTACGACTGAAGAAAGAAAGACATGAACATCTTGGATGACAAGAGGGTGAGTACATCATCTGTAAATTCTTGTTTTGAAAGTGAACTACACCTTTAAACTAGCCTGGGTAACGCCAGACCACTTAATGACAGCGTCATGATTCGTGGTCTGGGAACCACATTTTCTCGTATTTGAGGCGGGGTTTACGAATGCCCAGAGCCATTTATTGGGCGCTACGAATGTCTATCAAATGCGCCTGTGCGTAACTCATAGCCAGTCGTTTCAATTATACCGGACGACGTACGTAGAGCGACAGAAATTCGACAAGGAAGAAGACTGCGTCCGAAATCGCATACTGCTTCAGTAGGTACTACATTTAAATTCAAACGTACTTCATGACCGTTAAAACAGTACGTTCTATATAGTATGAATATGGGTAGTATGAATGGAATTCGGACAAACTACATCCGCCGCGTCTCCAATTTCCGCCATTTTTTCGAAATAACGATTCCTCTCCTGGAGCCTGAAGTGTCCATCGGATGCGTACTGCAGAATTCGGGCGGAAGCAGTAGGTCATCCGGGTACTCGCCTACTGTATTTCGAATACTATGAATTCGGACATACTACTCGCCTCACATACTGTTTTTCGTGTTCTATATAGTAGGGAAATATGCGATTTCGGACGCAGCTGAAGAGTTTTGACTGAGGACAAAGTTATGCTTCATAAATTATTTATCAATCGTAATTCAACGCTGACTATTTAGCATGCATTTGACCGAATTGTCTGCTTTTGTCTTTATTTCCGATTACATAAGTCTCTCATACTTTATACTTATATAATAGCTAATATTGTTCATTAAAACTGACATTTAACAAAAAGGGCAGAGTTGTGCTTGTCATGTTTCATTTTATTACACATAGAGTAAAGATGTATTATACACAGTGCACATATAGCTTAAATCACATATTAATATGTTTTATTATTTTAAAAATGAGTACGAAAAGTTGTGGTTTATATTTTGAAGAAAACAAATAGGCAGTGGTGTTTGATATCACTTCCTTTTACTGTAATTATTGTTTTGAAACGCGTTGCATGAACTACATTTTTGTCACTATTAATATTTTTAACGTTAAATGAAACGGAAAAGAGGCAATGCTGTTTGATATAAAATATTTTGTTTCACTGTAATGTTGTACATTCCCCGAACTACGTTTTTGCAGCTATTAATATGTTTGAATGAAAACGAAAAGAGGCAGAGGTGGTTGATATCATATTTCGTCTTACTGTAAATACATACAGTAAAGCAGTGAAGATAACCGGAGTAGAAAAGGCGAGCTGACTGACGTTATCAAGTACACTGCTGTTCCATTTGCAGAATTGCAGGACTTGCATCCTCACGTCCTCGGAAGTTCGTACTCCCAAGTCAAACTTTCAAGTCCGAACTACGAAGTACGCAAGTCCGAACTTTGCGTACTTGGAATTGAGAAACGGCCTTGTGCGTAACTATCTAAGGCTGCATCGAAAGATAACTTCGCGTCTGCTGCCAAGCTGGATCCATATTTATATACAAACTGCTTCGGTGAGTCGCACAGAAGGCGTCATCGTCTTGCTGCTCCCTCCCCGTTCTGTGATTGGTTCCCTATCTGAGGTGAAAATTTGGTCCATGGTTTCCAGGCTGTGCGCAAGGCAGCATGGGGAAACCCAGGCTACCTTTAAACATGGAAAAAGACAGATTTTCATGACATGTCACATTTAAAGAACATAAAAAACAAGCAAATGGTTATGAAAACAACAACATATTCTAGAACAAACAGGTCAACTGAGGTCTAAATCAAAGTGAAAGGCAGCTAAGATATTCAGAAGCAAATTTATCTGCTCCTCTAATAGCACCTTTAGCTATTGAAAGACCATAATACACCTTTTTCTGTCCATGCACACATTCCACTGACTACAATCTACAGTCGCTCAGAAACAGCTAGGTAACTCATCCATTTACAATGACACGCTCACAGTACATAACCCACTATCACTTCGACCAATGATAATGCACTATGCTGACCTTTAGCGTCGTAATCACAGTTTCTCAGCCCTGCATACCTTATCAAAAGCTACGTCTCCTTAAATGAGAGAATGCAAAGCAATGAAACGGCTTTTGAGGAAGTATAAATTACTGTGTCTTCGTTTGATCTCAGCGTGTGATAATTCAAAGCTATCAATTGATAAATGTCATCAGCTATGTGGCATTTGTGCATCACCCAGTGCGAGTTTAGCTCATCATTAGAGTTGAGTGCAGTTTTGGATTTATTAATGTTCCTGTCTGCAGGAAAACCCTGCATGACCCCGCTGTTTGCGTTTCATAATCTAGTTTGCCATCTTTGTCTCTCCCATCTTTATTGTCTCTCTCTTTCTGTCTGTAAGCTGGACCGTTTTTGCCTTAAAGGGATAGTTCACCCAAAATTGAAAATTCATTTGTCATTTAATCTTCCTCAAGTTGTTTTAAAGCTTTGTGAGTTTCTGCAGAGGACAAAAAAGGTATTTTGAATGAATAGGAAAAACCACTAAAACAGTTGATCATCATATCTTTATGTTCACAGAAGAAAGTAAGTCATAGAGGTTTGATTGATATGAGAATGAATAAATCATGGCAGAATTTTCATTTTGAGCTTTTCAACTATTTCTTTAAGGTGAAGTGAGTGATTTTCACACTTTTACATTTTCTCTTTTAAACAATTCTACAGAAGCAATTTATAGGTAGACTTCCTGAAAAACTGTGGCTAATATTCCAAAGGGCTCAAAATATGGATCTGTTAAACAGTGACTGATGGGTTTTCAGGAAACCGGTTTGAAACATTTATTGTTATTTGTGCAGTAATGAAACACCTTAAATGAAAACCTCAGTGAAATTATTTAACCTCAGTGTTAACTAGTCTGACTCATCTGCAAAACATTTTTCCACATACACCCATAATAACAGAGTTTCTCACTATCTGGTTTGTTATCTTGGACATTGTTCTCAGTGCCATAAAGTTCAAGAAGAATGTGAGACATAAGCTGAAGTGTTATTTTATCTGGAAAAGCAGTGCGAAATACAATTTAGTTCCAAGTTCCAATTTACTGTCAGATTTTATAATGACTAAATATGACAGCATTCAGATTTTATGTAATATATTCAGTCCAAGGTCCCTGAAGCAGAACCATAAAGTGTGTGTATATATAGGCTAAATATACACTGCCATTCAAAAGTTTGGGATCACTAAGATTTTTTATTGCTTTTTAAAGAAGTTTCTTATGTTTATTAAAGCTGTGTTTATTTGATCTTTTATCATTGTTTAATACTTATATTGTTAGGAAAGATTTGTATTTTAAATAAATGCTGTTCTTTTTACATTTTATTCATCAAAGAATCCCAAAAAAGTATCATGGGTTCCAAAAAAAAATTTAAGCAGCATAAATGTTTCCAACACTGATAATAAATCAGCATATTAGAATGATTGGCTGGAGTAATGATGCTGAAAATTCAGCTTTGCGTCCCAGGAATAAATTCTATTTTAAAGTATATTAAAATAGAAAAGCACTATTTTAAATTGCAATAATATTTCAAAATATTGCTGTTTTTTCAGTATTTTTAATCAATTAAACACAGCCTTGATCTGATCCCGAACTTTTGAACAGCATATATATACCCAAGTAGGACAAGTAGGTCATGAAAGTTCACTTTCAGACATCTAATGCCATAGCTTAAGTTCACTTCTAATATATCAGCTGCAGTCAGTGTGGCTTAAGGATCACTGTGCAGACTTTATTAGTTGGAAGGAAGTTTTTGAAGGATGAAATAAATCGGCTTTGAAAATTCTGACGCCAGAATTATTATCACACCAGATGATAACTGCTATCTGGTGCATCACACCAGACTTTATTAAGTAATGTTTATACAGGTACATGTGCAGAACAAAGGCCATCAGAGGAGAGTGAATTGCAACCAGTACATGGGCAATTCTAAAATGAATAACATGTTTTATTGCCGCAAGGAAAACAAATGCTTGTTGTATGTTGCCGCTTGTCCTTGAGGCTTAATGACATTTGTGGGTTATGTAAGAAAAAAACTAAATAAAAACTAAATCAGGGGATGGAAATTGAAAAAAAAAAAAAACAGAGCACATGTGATAAATGCTTTGAGGCATATAAATGCTTTAGGCAATAACAATAAATGTTAAAGTGGTATAAAACATTTCTTACATTACGTCTGCAACCAAATACAATCAGGTTGATTCATATTATTTACATTTCTACCACATAGAATATATATATATATATATATATATATATATATATATATATACATACATACAGTCAAGCCCGAAATTATTCATATCCATCGCAAATTCTGACTTAAAGTTACTTTTATTCAACAAGCTTTTTTTTTTTTTTGACCGGAAATGACACAGGCTTATTTTGACACAGGCCAAAATTATTCATATCCTTCTCAATAATCAATAGAAAAGCCTTTATTGGCGATTACAGCAATCAAACGCTTCCTGTAATTGCTGACCAGCTTTTTGCATGTCTCCACTGGTATTTTTGCCCATTCATCTTTAGCGATGAGCTCCAACTCTTTCAGTTTGGAGGGTCTCCTTGCCATCATCCTGATCTTTAGCTCCCTTCACAGATTCTCAATTGGATTTAAGTCAGGACTCTAGCTGGGCCACTGCAAAAAGTTAATGTTTTTGTCTGCTAACCATTTCTTCACCACTTTTGCTGTGTGTTTTGGGTCATTGTCGTGCTGAAATGTCCACTGGTGCCCAAGGCCAGACTGCCTGATGTTGTTGTTGAGAATTTTGATGTATTGCTCCTTTTTCATGGTGCCATTTACTGTGATTAGGTTCTCTGGTCCACCGGCTGAAAAACACCCCTAAAACATTAGGTTCCCACCACCATGTTTGACAGTGGGGATGGTGTTCTTAGGGTTGAAGGCTTCTCCTTTTTACGCCAAAT
The DNA here is from genome assembly GCF_049309525.1 of Garra rufa. Lineage (NCBI taxonomy): Eukaryota > Metazoa > Chordata > Actinopteri > Cypriniformes > Cyprinidae > Garra > Garra rufa. The sequence goes on along the minus strand of NC_133380.1, from coordinate 10,677,615 downwards.
GAAGACTACATCATTGTGGCCAAACAATTCAATTTTTGTTTCATCTGACCATAAAACAGAAGACCAGAAGTCTTCTTCTTTGTCCAGATGAGCATTTGAGAAGTGGTCTCCTCCTTGGTCTGCGTCTGTGGAACCCAGCGGTGTTCAGTGTCTGTTGGACTGTCTGCCTTGAGATGTTGCCACCAGCAGAGCCCAGATTCATCAGGATGGCCTTGGTGGTGATCCTTGGATTTTTTTCTACCTCTCTCACTATCATCCTGGCCAGCACAGGTGGCAATTTTTTGCTTCCGACCACGTCCTCTGAGATTTTTCACAGTGTGGAACATCTTGTATTTTTTAATAATACTTTGCACTGTAGCCACTGGAACTTCAAAACATTTAGATATGGTCTTATAGCCCTTTCCTGACTTGTGAGCAGCCACAATGCGCAGCCGCAGGTC
>NC_133380.1:10596597-10676675 GCF_049309525.1 Garra rufa | reverse complement strand
ACATTTTCATTTGAGTTTCAGTTTCCTGGTCTATATTTTCTCACAGCACTTTGATACTTCTGCTGAACGTGTTCAGTGCTGACAGGTGAAAATTAACCCTTTTGTAGATCACTGCTTTTAAATCTTACAGTGGCTTCCGAAAGACTCCCTGAGCCGAGGAACAGAGTCTAAACTTAGCACTATGAATCAGATCATAGCCTTTCAAAGCAAAGAGTCTAATCTCTTACGACAGACAGATTGGATGTACAGTGGCTTTCACTTATCTGTGTGCTTAGAACGAGGTGATTTAAAGCGTATTAATTCTTAAAAGTAAAAAAAAAAAAAAATCAATTCTGAATATCAAAAAAGTGGAATAGGAATAGTTCACACAAATAAAATGACAATTTCCTGAGAATTTACATTTAAGACGTAAAGAGTTTGTTTTAGAGAAATTTTGTTTTATCATTTGCTCACCAATAGAATCTCTGTAGTGAATGGGTGCCATCAGAATGAAAAACATGCAGATTTTCACTTCACCAGATATTATTTGATGGATTGGATTAATGTGAGTTCTTTTGGATTACTGTGATGTTTTCATCAGCTGTCTGAACTCTAATTCTGACTGCACCCATTCACTGCAGAGGATCCATTGGTGAGCAAGTGATGTAATGCTGAATTTCTCCAAACCTGTTTAGATGAAGAAACAAACTACATCTCGGATGGTCTGAGGGTGAGAGCACTTTCATAAAGGTTTCATTTTTTACATATGTAACTAAAAAGTTCAAAGTAAACATTAACTTTGACACTCCAGTTTCTAAGTATCTCTAGTCAAGCATGTATCTCCATCTCACTAGATTCAACACCGTGCAGTGATTGGCCAGCCATAGCAACAGTAACCTGCGAAATCCGTAACACTTTCTCAGAAAATGACTCAACAGTTACAAGTTAACCTCGTAAAAACTTCATATCAGTGCATTAAATGTCCATTTCTAGCACCAGCGAGGTGAAAGGTCACATTTTATGAACTCAAAACTGGGATCTTGGACATCAACCTTTTATACGTTGCATAAATTGACTTAGCAAATCACAAGACAGATTACTATGTCACAGCTATTGTAACTGGCTTGTAAATGTCACTGTTAAACGGAGGACTAAAAATAAAATGCACAAAAACCAGTCTGTTTCTAAGAATCATAACTGGATTACAGGTATTAGCTTTTACAAACTAAAGATCATTTTTTATCACAAGTCCACAAGGGTCAGTGCTCAGGCATGACGAATGAACATGGTGAGCTGGTTTGGCCGGTGTGTAATGGAAAGAAGCACCTCCTGCTGTTGGGATGCATTTCCTCCTGTAATCTTGATTAATTGTGACTTCTCTCCAGGACAAGGACAACCTTGGCTAAATATCTGGACATTTGCCTGCACAATATAAAATGTGATTTTTGCTTCAAAGCTAACCGCAAAAATAAACATTTTAAGAGAAAAGAATGATTGCATGTGTTTCTTTCAGCACCTGATTTATTACAATTTATGCAAATACGACAACAGCATAAATGTTTGATTTAAATGGTCTTTGATTTAAATTTGTCATTAACATGTAAAAGGGAATTAAGCTTTAACAATGATTTACTGAACTCATTTAACAAATCGTTATCCTTCATATTAAAGATGGATGGACTGAAATAAGGGGATATATCACTATCCTCGTTCTCTCGTTCAGATTCACTGTCAGCCGACTGCCGGCAGGCTCATGTGCTCTCTGAGAGTGGTGCAGCGTGGGAAGCTATTAGTGCTTTCTTCAAAATGCTTCTGATAAGGACATGTGAACACAACAGAGAACAAAGAGCAAGTTGCTTCACACACACCAGCATCAGGTTGCAACACAACCTCTGACCAGGGCTGTATCAACTAAAACAACATAATCAAATAATTACATGAAATACTGAGGCAGTACCTCCTCAAATATTGAATGGGGAAAAATGTACCAAAAATAAAACATTTCCAGTATTTTACAATACTGCAAATGATAAACATTAAAAAGTGTGTAAATCACTCTTCTTTCTAAAGAATCATTGTCCAAAAGTGACACCTGCAGGTAAAGTTACAGCGGGAGTCTACATCTCTCTCGCCCTCCCCTGAGCCCATTGAGTTTTAACAGACTGCTTAAAGTGTGCTGTGAGTTTGGAGGGGGATAACTGAGAATGGGGAAAGTCACATGCTTCTATCGTGGTCTGATTGGATATGACTGGTTAGGTGCAGCTGTGATTGGTTCATGTAATAAATCCCACTTCGTGTTCATGCGCGTGTTCCGCATTCGCAAATCAGTCTGAATGGACAATATAATGCCGTTAATGGGAAGACTAATAAAAAAGTGAGTAAACAACTCACACACTTAGATATAACCACTTTGTTGCAACAAATGGCATGAAAACATGATCTGTGGGAGTTTTTAGAGAGTAATCAGGTAAAATTTAAAGTAATTCTCTGTGTCTGTGACCAATATTTACAGATCTTCGATGATCCGAACAATGCAGAAATAGTTAAAAGTTAACTATTAAAAAGAATAGCTGAACATAAGCTTACAAAATGCTTACTGATGCTTCAGAAGGAAGCACGATGCATTAAAGGTGCAATGTGTAATATTTAAGATGATCTCTAGACAGAAATGCAATATATTGTATACATAACTATGTTTTCAGGGGTGTATAAAGACCTTACTTAATGAACCATTATGTTTTTATTACCTTAGAATTATCAGTTTATATCTACATACAACGCGGGTCCCCTCACATGGAAGTCGCCGTATTGTTTCTACAGTAGCCCTAAATGGACAAACTGCTCTACAGATCGCGTTTCATCACTGTTGTTCTAGTGGAAAAACACTGACACAATGATGAACAAGTAACTGTAATATTCACAATAACATCGTTTTATTGAATTATTAAGTAAATATAATTCCTTAATTTACGTTTTAAAAAGAAACCTCATTACTCTTTGCTGTCTAAAACGACGACATCTTAATCCCGTGTGGGCCACCGTAGCTTCTGTAAAGGGAGGGGTGAGCGGTGGACGGGAGCCGTTGGTTGCAATTCACAACCTCACCGCTAGATGCCGCAAAAATCTACACACCGCACCTTTAAGAGCCAGGGGGTGAAAACTTTTGAACAGAATGAAGATACATTTTTCTTATTTTACCTAAATATCATTTTTTTTAATTTAGTACTGCCTTTCAGAAGCTATAGAAGATACTTACATGTTTCCTAGAAGACAAAATAGGTTAAATTTACCTTGATCTTTAAATTGCAAAAGTTTTCACCCCCCGGCTTAATGCAAAATCATACAGTCATTGTTTAAAAGGGTTCAAATACAGAAAAATGCTGAAAAACCAACTAAATTGTGGGCACCGAAAGATTTTTCTGTAGAACAGCGGGCAGTTTAACTGTTCAGGACAAACAAAGGACTCATGAACAACTATCACTAAACAAAAAACAACACGGTATTAAGAAACAACTTTTGAATGGAGTCATTTTTATAGATTCAACATGTAAACATCTATGTGAAATATCTTATTCAGGTCAGTACTAAAAAAAAATAACCTTATGTTTGGTAAAATAATTAACATTTTGCAGATTTTGCAAGGTGTATGGAAACTTTTGACTTCAGCTGTACTTAATCCGATTTATATAATAACATTATGAATAATATAATAATTATAGTTATCATCATGTGTCATTATGAAATAACTAAACTAAAGATGCATGATCTCATACACAGGAAGCACAAAGACTACAATACATCTGCCTAGCAACCGAGAAGCCAAACAAAGCCTCTGGCCAATAGCAAGAGTCTGCTGGCATAATGAGAATGCAAAGAGTGTCTCTTGCACTAGACTTGCATCAGACTAGCACCAGTCTTACTCTGAAAAAGCTGTTGAACTGGTGCGCTGTTATAAACAAGTGATAGGTTTTGACATACGAATAACCTGGACAGCACACATGTGTTATTCACTTGTGTCAGACTCACGGTTACTGCCAGGGGAGTTTCTCAAGGTTGAGTGTGTCATTAACACATTAAGAGTCAGCTAGTCTGCATCAAAATTAAATCCGACAGAACTCAACTTTAGTGATGCCATCTTACTGCGCTAAGATAAACGACTACATGAAAGGCTAATGAAAACTATTACATAAAATTAATATTCATTACATTTCGACACAAGGATAATACGACAGACATCATAAGTTAATAATTATAACTGTGATCAGTTAAAATCTAATCTAAACTAAGATTAGATTTCATGTGGTTTCAATTATAAACTCTGTAAGACTGTGTCTCGGATTCAACAGACTCAGCTGGGTTTCTTTTCATGCTAGGACATTAATAGCCCTTCCTTACCACAACTTTTAGCACAGTAACTGTGGGTGAAACACTCAGTCATGATATAAATAGCTTGGAGTTAATGCATTAATAACACCTCCCTTGTACTAAGTTTACAAAGTACCGTGTCCATGTGTCAGTAGAAATAAAATGCAATGGAGCACCTTGTCCTTTGAGCAATTACAAAGGACTACTTCTAAAAAGAGCACCGGAGTATTAAAGCACCTTTAAATAAATCTGAACTCCGGCCACAGTTACTGGGTGAGACCTAAGGGTTTATTTATAGACAGCAGAGGAAGATCCAACTAACCGTAACAGGAAGAGTCCTCTCAGGAACTTCGGGTCAATGGCGCTATCAACCAGTAATGCAATGTACGGGTCTTTTTTTTGAAAAACAACATTCGCCTATGGTAAAAACAACAACAACAAAAGCATGGATGCATTAGATAGATGCTTAATGGATTTGTCAAATAAGGCATTTCAAATGTTTGATGTATGAAACCAAGTAGCACAAAACCTTTTATGTCTTCCTTACTCAAAAAAAAAAAGACTTTTATGTTTTAATGGACGAAATCAAGGACAAATTCCATTAGGCATTTACATATGCAATTCCATGGTGAAATAAAAACATATTTTCTCACACTCTCTCATTTTATCTCTATCTTTTATCTGACTGCCTAGCAACTGAGGGTGTTTTTACACTACTGCTTCCGTAGTTGAAGCAAGCTTGGGCAAGTAATAGGATGAAAATTATTCATTGCATGAGAATCAATCAAATGTATCACTTATGTACAGTTGTGAAATGCTAGCTAACACCCTACACCTTTGTGCAATGTTTCTAAATCTTCAAATGTGGATTTAGCATGAATTTTAAATAGTGCTGTCAAAATTTGTGCATTAATGCAGGCGATTAATTTTTCTAGCTTAATGGCATTAAAAATATTTAATGCAGTTAACACAGGGGTAAGGCTAGGGTTGGACACCCCACTTACAAATGCTGCGTCTGTCTCTTTTTTCTTTACAAGAAGCACGTTTATTTAGTAGCAGAATGTTTTTACAACCAACAAATTAAAATGGGACGCGCCACTTTAGTGACAGGTGCTAGTCAAACGAGTGCAGGAACGCTACAGGTGACAAGGGAGATTTAGTGGAACAACAGTGAACTGCAGTCAGATGAGATGTTGTCAGGCCATTTATGTAAGTAAAAACAAATGTTCCTGTCCTGTCCTGTTACACTGTGCTCGCAGCGGCAGCACCCGCTGTAGCCTGCATAATTTAGCCTGCATGTGTGTCAGATTTGTATCATGTTCAGCAGCGGCAGCTCTTAAAGTAATAGCAGCTAAATAACCTAATAACCCAGCAGCTGTGATGTCCATTAATCAAAATAACAAGAGAGAAAAAGACTTAACAATATTTAATTTAGTATTTAGTGTTTGATAACTATTTAATTTCTGTATATTTCCTACTTGCTGAAGGGCACAAGTAAATAATGGGTTTATGTGAAGATTGTTTTAAGTTCACTTAAATTAATCAGTCTGTTGTGTGAAGTTGTTGTGAAGTCTAATAAATGCTCAAATTGATAGCTGTCAATTATAATGTAATGTTGAATGGCTATAGTTAATGTTTAAATATTAGGAAAAAAATTATTTCCTAGAGACATCAGTAATATTGGTATCAGTGATATTCATCTTTAGTCGTTAAAAACATTAACATTAAAAATATACTCTTTATGTTGTTTCTACATTAATTTGAAGATTAAATGTGAAATTATTGCAGTATAAAAGCATATTTAAAAATTTTAATGTTAGCTGGGATTAATCACAATTAATTTCAGAAAAAAATTGCGTTTTAATAGTACATTTTTTTGTACTGATTGACAGCACTTATACAATAGTTTTATAGACAGTTGGTCAAAACAGCATTCCAACCATGCTAAAACCTAAAATCAGCTAACTTTTATGTGTAAGTGAGTATATGCTTTTAGTGCTGCTGATTAAAGTACGTCACAGTTTATGATCTGCACTGAAACCAACAGCGTGTAGCTTAAATTTATGCTTTCAGTTTAAATGGAAATCATATACAGTTTTACAGTGAGTCGATCTAAAACGGTGAAAGTGCATTTACAGCCATCAATCATGTCAGTCAATGAGTGGTCTGAACTAATTTACCCTGAGCATTTTCTTTTATACAGTGTTTTCACGACACTTCAACAATCAGCCATATTAGTGGCACAGATTGTAAACAATGCCACTGAACCAAATGAAATGCGCAAATTTAGGAAAGGAAAGGAAAGGAAAGGAAGTGAGGTGAGGCCAAGTATGGTGACCCATACTAGGAATTTGTGCTCTGCATTTAACCCATCCAAGTGCACACACACAGTAGTGAACACACACACACCGTGAACACACACCCGGAGCAGTGGGCAGCCATGGCTGCGGCGCCCGGGGAGCAGTTGGGGGAACGGTGCCTTGCTCAAGGGACTCACCTCAGTCGTGGTATTGAGGGTGGAGAGAGTGCTGTACATTCACTCCCACCACCTACAATCCCTGCCGGACCTGGGAATCGAACCTGCAACCTTTCGGTTACAAGTCCGACTCCCTAACCATTAGGCCACGGCTGCCCCGTGGCAGCCAATTTAGTTGATTATTGCCACTGAAAATGGTCAATTATTGTCATGTTTATGGCTGTGCTAATAGGTCGGACCGGGAAAAACACTTGGAGTATTAAAGACTGCCAAAAGTTAAAACAAATCAAGGAGAAGAGTGCAAAAAACTGAGGAAAGAAGGCGTTTGTGATTGGCCAAACTGAACTAGGATTTCCAGGGCAAGAATCCTGACAACATTTATGTTTGTTCTTATCATTTCCAGTCAGGTAGGTGAAATATTAGGCTAATATCTCAATTAATACTGCTTGTATACTTATCTTATACTTATCTTTACCGTCTATTCACTTTAGTTTGTCAAAATATCACACCCTTTCCTGCTTACTAAGTCCTACCCTATATGATTTAGCAGCTTCCACACATTTTTTCTGTGGTTTAGACCAGTGGTTCTCAATCCTGGTCCTGGGGGACCCCTGCTCTGCACATTTTGCATGTCTCCCTTATTTAACCCACCTGATTGAGATCATCAGCTCATTAGTAGAGATCCATGAACTGAACTAACAAGCTAAAGATCTCAATCAGGTGTGTTAAATAAGAGAGACATGCAAAATGTGCAGAGCAGGGGTCCTCCAGGACCAGGATTGAGAACCACTGGTTTAGACAGCATAAATTAGCAGTACATTAACCATGCAATCCATGCTGTTGGTTACATCTGAGTATCTCCAATACGCATGTGCGTAATTGACCAAACCATGACGTAAGAGCAAACCCTCTATTTCTGTCACGCATACACACCCCTTATGTGCACCCCTGACAAGTTTGATATGATGCCAAACAACCACTAGGCACTTGGGCACAACCAAAAACGAGTGACTTTTGCTTAATTACAGATCAGTGATTGGATTACTCTCAAAAAGCACCACTATGGAGTCTAGCCAATCATGGGTCTATTACTTGCTTTGCCATTTCAGTAGTTTTTGAATAAATCTTAAGTTAAAATAAAGAATATTAAAGACAAATGCTCTTAACAGCTTAAAGGGGTCATCGGATGCAAAATTAACTTTTACATGTTGTTTGAATAGTAATGTGTGTTGGCAGTTTGTGTACACAACCACCCTACAATGATAAAAATCCACCCAGTGGTATTTTTTTAATCTTTAAAAGTAATATTCCCTTTTGAAAATCAGGTCATTCTCAGCTTCTTGTTGTTGTAAATCATTTGTGATGCAGCTTCACCCACAGTAGAAGTGAGTATAAGGGTTTTTTATGCATCTTTGCAAATGGCCTTTCTTAATAATGTGCTTGTTGGCGCTAAATGCACTAAATGTGGCTAAAGTAAACATTACAGCTTGTAATCTCTCAGCAGAGAGGGGCGGGGCGAGCAGAGCTCATTTGCATTTAAAGGGCCCATGTGATAAAACGAGCTGATATTTTGCAGAGCTGATTTTGACAAGGTAAAAGGGTGTTTTTTTACACTACTATTGAGAATTTTTAACCAAAGTATGTTAAAGACTTTGCATTAAGACACTAAAGAATCATATGAACTTGTGGAAAATGGGCATCCGATGACCCCTTTAAATCAGGCTATGCCATGTCTGTGCTTTTATATTTATTCAGTCTTATGAAATAGCGAGCCCTGACCTGTTGAGGCTAGCTAAGCCGGCTCTAACTTGGCTATGTTGTTGTCAGTATGTGTCTCCTGTTGGCGTATTAGACAAGTGACACACAGAGCAGGATGATCATCTGATGTCAGACACAAATGTCTTGCCACACAAACATGAGAAAGCTCTGGGAACACATTGCATTGCACTAATGGTCAACACCAGAGCGGCTTAAAGACAAACATACACAACGTCTCTAAATGTCATTACATGGATAATGTTTACTGTTCAGCACAGAAAACAGAAGGATGTGATGTCACACATGTACTTGCAAAAACTGCATAAAATCCAAAAATAGACATTCTACTGAAGCATATCTATCTCACAATCTAATACTCATGGTACAGCACTAGTGAATCCACTAGTTAAAACATTTTTGCACTTTTCTAATTAAACAAAAGTAATTTCATTCTAAATTATATTTTCATTATAAGAATTAGAGTTAAACTGATACATTTCTTAATGTTATATGCCCCGTTTTAGAAAGGAAAGCTCTGAAATGTGACTTTTGAAATAAATAAAGCCATGTTCAATGCCACAAATTTGCTTGACACGTTTTGAATCATAACCTTTAAACCGATCTAAAACATTATTTCCAGATTTAGATGAAAAAAGGGCACAGAATAGCGAAGGAGATTATAAATGGCAAATAATTCATAATATTTGAGTTTGTGTATGGTAAGGCCTAATTTTTGGGGTGTGCATTCCTCTGCTTGTAAACACCGCATCCAGGTTCTACATCAGAACAGCGCATGACACAGAGAAGAAGAAATTGTTAAATAAAGTCGTTTTTTGTTTTCTTAGCGCACAAAAAGTTCTCTCATAGCTTCATAAAATTACGGTTGAAACACTGCTGTATTATGGACTATTTTACAAATTCCTACCTTTCTGGGCCTTGAATGTGGTAGTTTTGTTGCTGTTTATGCAGGGACAGAAAACTCTCGAATTTCATCAAAAATATCTTAATTTGTGTTCCAAAGATGAACAAAGGGCTTATGGATTTGGAACGATATGAAGGTGAGTAATTAATGACAGAATTTGCATTTTTGGGTGAACTATCTCTTTAATTTTTTTGGGGCTTTATATTAATTAGTCACATGGTCATTTAATTCCAGCTTCTCTGTCAGAAGACTCAAAGCTCATGTGCTAGGAGCTGATGTAAGTCTAAAGCTTACAAAACAAGGAAAAAAAAAAAAAAAAGATGACTGTTACCTAGCTGTGATGATACAGCAATACCAAGACAACCTCGCTCACATGCTCTTGGCAGCACTGTTATGTGGCTCCTGTTCCTCAGGAACTCTGTTGTCTTCAGACTGCTGAGGAGTTTCTTTGTTGGGCTACAGCCGTCTCTATGTCTGATAACCTCCAAGACGTAAGCTCCTCACACTCTCAACTTGAACCAGTGCCACTAAAAACAAAGAGTAGGTTGCCAAGGAAGTCAAACTTACAGAACGTACAGAGAGAAAGACATAGACAACATAGATGTGACATAAATAGCAGACCTTGCTTGCTAAGGCGTATCCTTTTTATTTGGGTGACCACTGAGTGTTTTTAGATAGAAGACAATAGGGTCCATCGTTTGTGTGGAAAGTCCTTGGAAGGGCTCCATCCAGTGAATGCTAATAATCTATGAACAAAAAGAGACTGCAACTCTTGTTTATGTCACATTATATGGTTTGTACATTGTGATCTCTGTATTCAACACACATTACATATTGTATTTTTAAAGGTAAGCTTCTGCCTTCAACCAGCAGAATTTAACCTTATTAAAAATATAAAACAACAGTTTAATGGTAATTGCAGAAGCCATATGGACTTAAAGTGATAGAAACCTTAAAGTGGAAACCATTATACAAATTTGATCATTTTCTGATGAAATAGAAAGTTTAAACTTTCCTATGGGTTTTGAACAATTAAACATATGCTTGCTGAATAAAAGTATTAATGTCCTTAAATACCAAAATGAAAAACAGTTTTAACAAACTCAAAGAATACAAGGAAGGAGAAAGTCATAGAGGTTTTTAATTTTAATTTTTGGATGAGCGATTACTTTGACTTTGTACCTATTCTGTAGAATGGATCTTATAGTTAGAAATGTCTTGAAAAATAAGTATTTTTCCAAAATATTTGTATGTATGCACATTGTATAATATCCAAGGTACACAATTCCAGTAATTGTGCAGTTAATTCTCATATTGTATTTTTAGAATGTTTTTGAATGTCCTCTCCACAAATTTGTTACTACCAAAACACAATAATAATAATTTAATTAAACGGGTTATACTGACCTATTATGATTTTGCTTACATTTACATTGCAAATATATTTTTTTTGCTAATTTTTCTAGAGGTAAATCAATAACAATTACATTTTTAACAATATTCCAAGTGTAATTTAGGGCTGTCCCCGAATAGTCGAAGATTCGATGCATCGATATGCGGAGCCTGATTCGACCACCGATCTCACAGTCGAATCTTCGCGGGTGAAACGAGCATCATACCATTTTGCCAATATGGGGGTGCTCAATGTCTAATTGCACACAGAACTACTGGTTTTGTACGGTTATATTAAGTTATATACAGCCTTTGATTATGATAATGCAGTAAAAACAAAAGTGAAAAGAAAGAAGCGTTCAGTAAATATTTTTAACGTGTTTGTGAATAATTCCAACCACCCCTGTGACAAATTTAATTTTCACTTTCTCTGATGCATGACGAGATGAGGACCATCTTGACGCGTTTTTGCAGTTGGAGGCGCCTCTTTTGAATGGTTTTCTGTTGGCAGTGAGCGTTCTGTGCCCTGTTTATGCGCCCCCGGCTGCTGCGCCTCGCGTTTTGCAGGAGCGCTCTGAGCGCCTGAAGTTGAAAAAAAAAATCAACTCTGAGCGGAAAAACACCCAACGTCATTCGCGTTCTTTTCCATTGTCCAATCGAATGAATGGAGATGCGGGTCTTCTGTTGTGATGGCGAAAGTTTACCGTTGCTTAAAAAGTCCGGAGACTGCAAGAAATGGAGGAGAAACCTTTGGTGTCTATCGTGGGTAACCCGGAGCTGTATTATTTAGGGTTTCTGCTAATATGACAGTTTACTTAACAGCAAAAAACTAAGTTAGAGCGCTCGCGCTATAATCCTTTGAATTGACTGACAGGACAGCTGTTTTGGTCGTTGCTTAGCAACATAAAAAAACCGCAGCACACTGCTCTTTCATTAAAAGTCACCAAAAAAGGCAGTGCTGTGCGCCTCGCGTTTTTAGAACTAAAAGACGCGTTCTGTGTTTTTATTTAAACCTAAATAAGTTTGTCTGTCAGTTGGCAGGCAGTTTTGGTCGCTTATAAAATAAAATAAAAATAGTTTTACCCTCCTGCTGACTATAGTGTCGTGCCCCTCCCAACCCATTCACACACGCACATAAGATGATTCGACTATCGGTCGACTATAGAAAGATTCGAAAATTCTGATTCGACTATGAAAATTCATAGTCGGGGACAGCCCTAGTGTAATTTAAGAGATTTGTTGAATTTTGAATTCAATTTTTCTTTGTAAAAGGCAAAAAGTTGATCATACTGATATCAAACTTAAGGTTTCATTGGTTTGAACATAAATTGAAACAAAAACATCTTAGTTGATAATTCAGTACAGCTTTCGAAAACATCACATTACAGAATTTTAACTTGCTTACTAAAACATAATAAAATACAAAAAAAAAAATTGTTTAACTCTATTAAACGTTTGTTTATTTCCCACAAATAAAGAATTATGTGTTCCTTTTGTCACTACCGAAACAATGATGGCATGTCTCAGTCCTGACTGTTACGGTATTGGCAGTTTTATGGGATAACACCCAAGAAAACAAAGTTGTCTTTATTGAAATGCCACCAAATGTTTTGGTAGTGACAATTTTAGCTACTTCTGAAACTAGCTTAAAGATGCTAATCAGTTCTAAACAGTTGTCACATATAAAAACTATATCTTATGGAATAACTCCCAAAAATTGTGCTTAATTATAGAAACAAGGTGTTTGGTAGTGACGTTCCTTAAAGTTACACACAGATTTTTCAGACTTTTGAACACATTTACCTCAAAATGATGGGACCTATCTATTCACACCTTGTTGCTATGAGAGAGGGGGACCAGTAATATTTAAGGTAAGAAATTAAACACAACCATCAAAATGGTTCTCAACATGTCTTATTTTGACTAATACAATAAAAGGTCCTCACCACTCGGGGTCATAAGATGTTTTACGTTCAAGAAATGAAGTGGGTAAGAGTCTACAGAGCCATCTGGAGGATAACAGGCTGAGATGAAGGTTAGAGGACCAGGAGGTCAAAGGGTAAAAAGGCTCAATGGCCTATAGTGTTAAACCTCAATTGTGTGAACTCATTAAGGATATAATGCATTATTGTGAAGATAAGTGTTCTTTGTGTGTTTGTAAAACCTTTACATTCATTAAGCTAATTCAGAAAACCAATTCTGCCAGTTATTTGTCACTGTAGGTTGGATTCAAAAGGTTTTTATGCTCTTTTTGTTTACATGTCTGAGTAGAATTGAGTTTGCACAAGCTCACCACAATGGCAAAGTGTGCAAAAGGAACATCGTTATCTAATTCTTTCATTTTTTCAAGGGTCTGGGGGGAATTCCTCCAATGCCACTGAAGCAAAGTATCTTAATTAGCAGGGTTTCCTGGCTGCACAGTCCGATGCCTGACCTCAGTAAGACCCCTGAGAGACTTTCTTTGTTAACTCTGGAGCACTGGCTAATACGTGGTGCTTTGTTTGTGAACATTAGGGGGTCTGCTAAAAATGGTGCAGTTATGATGGATGATCGGAGTGGTGTCGTCTGGGGATGCTGTTCTGACTCAAGGCAGCCACACGTACGCTCACGAGTACTGTCTGCTGGAAACGCAGTCTCATTTTAAGTATCCTTAAGCAATTGGTTTGATCACCGACAAGCATTAAAGGGATAGTTCACTCAAAAATTAAAATTCTGTTTTCTCAGAGGAGATTATTAACAATTCCTAGTACAAACCTAAAACAATGCCAATATTACCAAATAGAACATTATAAAGTATATAAATCACAAATTTAAAAAAAAATTGTCTAACAGTGACACTAGCAGGTAAAGTTACAGCGGGAGTCTGTGCCTCTCTCGCCTCTTCTGAGCCTCTTCTGAGTTTTAACAGACCGCCTAAAGTGTATTCTGGATTTGCTGGAGGGTAATTGAGAATAAATGGGAAAAGTCACGTGAGAGGAGGCAATATTTGCAATATGACTGGTTATGTTTGACTGTCATTGGTTCATGCGCATTTCGCAAACCAGTCTATAAACAATAAAATTTGGGAAGACTAATTTAACTCACACACTTAGATATAACCACATAAGACTTAAAATGGCATTAAAACATGATCTGTGGGTTTTATTAGTGAGTAATCAGCTTGGTGAAATTTGAAGTAAATCTCAGTGTCTATGACCAATATTTACCAAGCTTTGATGATTGATGACTGGAAAATTCAAAAATAGTTAAAGGTTAACTATTAAAATAGCTGGACAAAAGTTCACAAATAAAATATGTGACCCTGGACTACAAAGCCAGTCATAAGGTTTTTATTTTTTTATTTTTTTTTATTGAGATTTATACAGAATCAATATCTTGGTGAGATACAACTATTTGAAAACCTGGAATCTGAGGGTGCAAAAAATTCTAAATACTGAGAAAATTGCCTTTAAAGTTGTCCAAATGAACTTTTTGGCAAAGTATATTACTAATTAAAAATTAAGTTTTGATATATTTACTGTAGGAAATTTACAAAATATCATCATGGAACATAATCTTTACTCAATATCCTAATGATTTGTGGCATAAAAAAAGGAAAGAAAAATTGATCATTTTGACCCATACAATATATTTTTATATTTACATATAGCTAAAAATACATCCATGCTAATTAAGGATGGTTTTGTGGTCCAGGGTCCCATAAATTGTTTAAACTGTTACTGCCTTAATTTATTATTTTGGAATAAATGTAAAATACGTAAAAACTAAACTTTAATAAATAAAACATTGATTACATTGGTAATGTAAAAAAATATTAAATATAATGTGTTCTTTTTCTGATAGTGTAAGTCTGTTCAAAAAATAATGTTGAACAGTTGTTAGAATATTGTAAGCTAAATGCAGACACATTGTGACAGGGCACCAAAATATTAATGAGAAGTACAATACAGCAATTGTTGCACAAGAAGTGTGCAATAGACTGTCAAGGCTTCTAACTGTAGAATACAATAATCAGAACTCAGCCTGTTACTGCTGAACTTGGATTGCTGCCAAAGACATCAGCCTATCACAGCGGAACTCTGTCTATCGCTATAGAGATGAGCCAATCACAACAGAGCTCTGTCTATTGCTACAGAGATCAACCAATCAATGCAGAGCTGTCTATCGCTACAGAGATCAGCCAATCACAGCAGAGCTCTGTCTATTGCTATGAAGATTAACCTATCACAGCACTCCTTTGCCTCTTACCACATAATTTGTTGCTGAATAAACAGTTTAAACAGGCTTGAAATGCACACTTGTTCTTTTATATTATTGCACTATAGGTTATCCAGCTATCCAGCTCAGTTAATCTTATGTGCTTACAAAGGTCTTGATTTCTGCTTGCAGAATTGATCTATTTTTGCACAAAGAAAAAAAGGAATGTGACAGACACACACACACACACACACACACACACACACATTATATCAGCACTCGACAGACAGGTTAAATCGGGCTACACTTTGTCTCTGTGCCTTTTATATTTATCTCAGTCTTGTGAGATATCTAGCCCTGACCTGTTTGAGCCGGGTGAGCCGTGGTTGTGTTGTTGTCAGGCGTGTCTCCTCTTGGGGTGTTAGAACACTTGCAAACAAAGCAGGAAGATTTTCTGATGGGAGCCCAGAGATCCCACAACACAATCATGAGAAGAAAAAAAATACAGTATGCTTATACTGATAAAAAGAAGTTTTTGAGTTTATATCTTATTTCCAGTACCCCTGGGATTTCTCATATTAGACCGCTTTTCCTTCTGTATCTTTCCATCCATTAGAGTGAGTCAAATCCAAAATTGAATCTTCAGATCAAATGCAATTCCCCTTGGCCTCATAACAAGACACAGCAGCAATAAAAAACTGATAAGAAAGGCGAATATATACTTTTTCACTTGTTTCAAGCTACTCAGTTGTAGAACTGCAACAAAATGACTATATTATCATCTATTTTAATATAAATGTAGGTAAATTGTATAATATCCGAGGTACACATTTCTAGAAATTGTGGAGGTAATTCTAATTTTGTGTTTTCAGAAAGTTTTGGAATGTGTCTTCTCCCCAAATTTGTCACAACCAAAACACAGTGATATATACTTTAATAAGAAGGGTTATACTGACTTATTAAGATTTACAATTAACAATTACAGTTTTAATAATATTTTTTAAGTGTAATTTATGAGTCTTGTTGTATTTTGAATTATTTTTTTCTTTGTAAAAGGCAAAAAGTTGATCATACTGATTTCAAACTTAAGGATGTATTAGTTTGAATATGCATTGAACCAAACACTATCATAACATCTTAGTTGATAAGTCAACATACTTTATTTTTGACAAAACATCCCATGTTTAGTTTGTGACAGCAGATTTTCAGTAGTGACAGATATATCACATTGCATGCATAACTGTACTAAAATTTTGTTTATTTCTCCTAAATAAAGGATTATGTGTTCCCTTTTGTCACTACGGAAACAATGATGACATTGATGACAGTTTCAGTCGTGACTGTTACTGTCGTCACAATTTTATGGGATAACACCCAAAAAAGCAAAGATGTTACTACCGAAACATCACCAAACGTTTCAGTATCTGTTTCGGTAGTGACAATTTTAGATACTTTTGAAGCTAGCTCAAAGATGTTATTCAGCACATGGTTAGCTATCACAGTTCTGAACCATTGTACACATATAAAAACTAAATGTTATAGAATAACTGCCAAAAAGTTTAATTATAGAAAAATGCTGACATTCTTCAAAGTTACACACAGATTTTTTTATACTTTTGATAACATTTGCTTCAAAATGATGGAGCCTACTCTCCATGTATGAGAGAGAGTGACACAAATATTGATAAATATGATAAATATTTCCTGATCATAAATGTAGGGGTGTAGTTAAAATCAGTCTCAGCCAATGGACCAAACATCAAAAAGATATTTTTAAAAATAACAATGGAATAAAGCACAAAA
Source organism: Garra rufa (assembly GCF_049309525.1). Classification (NCBI taxonomy): domain Eukaryota; kingdom Metazoa; phylum Chordata; class Actinopteri; order Cypriniformes; family Cyprinidae; genus Garra; species Garra rufa. The sequence goes on along the minus strand of NC_133380.1, from coordinate 10,659,783 downwards.
AATATTTAAATATCATTTTCATAAGTTGACATGTAGGGGTTAGGGTTTGGGACCGCCACCTCCCAATTGCAAGCACCCACTAAATGATGATTTTTTTAAATATATATTAAACTTACTGATATTTTAAATATCATTGTGGGTTTCAATAGATAATAAAAGGATCTTGGTAAACATCTAAGATTTGAATACTTTTTTAAGTATTAAATGTGTTTTTTGGCTGTGGAACAGCAGTTTGGACCAATTCTGTAGAATGGCCTATACAGATTTCACATCAATATATTTACATTAAATATGTTAATATATTTTTTATTAATATAAATATCAAAAATTAAGATTGTTTACCTCAAACTGCATAATTTCTGTTGTTTTAATGAACTAGTGAACATCAACAGATCAACAAAGAGTTGGAATACATTTTATATCCCATTCCAAACAGCACCAGCAGATATGTAAAAGTATGTTAATGGAGACTTTTCCCAGGCCAAAGAGGCTTTGCAGTTTAAAATGCACTCAGAAAGGGCATGCAATTCCATAGATCTCTCTCTTATCTGTTTTTTAAATGCTTTTAAATGTAAATATATCAGGACACTCAACACAGAAAAACATCTGAATCAGAAGATACTTTTACCCTGTAAATATTTAGCTTTGGCATTAAAACGTAAATGCTACACATATCAGAGAGCACTGGGTTTGCCTACAACAAAAACAGTGACACCTAGTTGTAAAAAACTGAAACAGCTTGCTTTGTTTCAGCTCATCATTGCACTGTTGGTTTTAAAGTTCTAATGTTATGCATGATTAATATCTGTTTTGCATTGATTTTAGGTTAAATCATGTTTTAAAAAATGCAACTTGAATCTGCCTCGCATTGTGACCTATTTGTCAAAAAGAAAGGAACAGGCTGTGAAGAATGTTCCTTTGGCTCGTCTCTTCTTTCAATTCATAAGACATTTCCTCATAATTATTTGATGAGTACACAGTACACTGCACCAGTCTGGGCTATGTGAATCAGGGCAGGTACATATTTGCACATTGCTAATACGTTCACATAAAGGTATGTCAGCTCACAAAGTGTAGGCACCTTAATAGTAAATAAACATAAACAGTTCTTCCTCTGAACCTAATATATGATTAGCTCAATTAGTCAATAAAACGATGCTATAATTCCAATGTCCTTTAATGAACTACGTCTGAACTTAATCACAGTTTTCAGTGTCAAACTTGTGCACAATTAAGCAAAAGCAGTCGGATTGAACATCTACAAAAGATGTGCTGATCGATGGGTGTAAATGGAACCGGCGTACTCATCTTTCTAAGGAATTCAAAAGATTCAAAAAACATGCCTAAGCATACTCACATGAGGAAAAAAATGGCCAGAATGGCCTTCGGGCTTTTGGATGATGAACTAGTTTTGAACACGTGCAGAGCTGGGCCGAACCGGGAGCATTGCCATCAAAACCTGAAACAAAAAAACATTGAAATACCACCAAAACACTATTTTTTATTTTTTTAACTCCTAAAAGGTTTAGAGGTTTTTGTCACTGAGCAATGAAAAGATTACTCAGCTTTCAGAAGAAACAAGCCGAGTTCACATGATGCATGACTCAACACTCTCTTTGTATAATTCAGACAGAGTAATGCCTGCTGCTGCTCTGAGTGTGAGAAACAGCATGCCTCCAGTTTCCAAATCTGCTTTTTTTTTGGTTTTAGCCACTTAAAAAGCGCCACTGTAACAGCAGCAGGCTGTATTCAAAGAAAGCAGCCTTTTTCAAATGGTTCCACTTGTTTGTCTGCTATTCTCACTGCGCTCTTGATTGCCTCTTATCAAAAGCAATGACACAATCCATTCTGCCTGAGAATGAAAGGCTTTCTGTTTAGAGGTGAGACAGTGAGGGGAAATGTCTTCTGCTAGTTTATAAACTCTTGTGAAGCAGGTCTTCATGCGCTGGTTTTTATTTACACTAGCAATTGTTGGTTTAGCTCAGACAAAAACAAGTGTGAGGATGTGTTCACACCAGTAGGCCTATTTTACAGTATATGTGCGACTAGCATCAATGCTGCAATATGCTTGTTTTCAAATTTCCTGATTCGATTCAATTTCTATTCACAAGCTTACAATTCGATGCGATTTTGAGTCGATTTGATTCAATATTTTGGATATACAGTTGAAGTCAAAAGTTTACATACACCTTGCAGAATCTGCAAAATGTTAGTTATTTTACCAAATTAAGAGGGATCATACAAAATGCATGCTATTTTTTTATTTAGTACCGATCTGAATAAGATATTTTACATAAAAGAGTCCACAAGATAAAATAATAGCTGAATTTATAAAAACGACCCTTTCGAAAGTTTACATACACTTGATTTTTAATACTGTGTTGTTACCTGAATGATCCATATCTGTGTTTTTTGTTTAGTGGTAGTTGTTCATGAGTCCCTTGTTTGTTCTGAACTGCCGACTGTTCTTCAAAAAAAATCGTTCAGGCCCCCAAAAATCTTTGTTTTTCAGCATTTTTGTTTATTTGAACTCTTTCCAACAATGACTGTATGATATTGAGATCTATAGTTTCACACTGAGAACAACTGAGGGACTCATATGCAACTATTACAGAAGGTTCAAATGCTCACTGATGTTTCAGAAGTAAACACAATGCATTAAGAGCCCAGGGTGAAAACTTTTGAAAAATGTTCTTATTTTGCCCAAATATCTTTTTTTTTAATTATTATTTAGTATTGCCCTTCGGAAGCTATAGAAGATACTTACATGTTTTGCAGAAGACAAAATAAGTAAAATTTACCTTGATCTTCAATCTTAATGCGTTGCATTTCCTTCTGAAGCATCAGTGAACCTTCTGTAATATTTGCATAAGAGTCTCTTAGTGTGAAAAGATGGATCTCAAAATCATACAGTCATTGTTGGAAAGGGCTCAAATACACAAAAATGCTGAAACACCAAAGAATTTGTGGGACCTGAAGAACAGTGGGCAGTTGAACTGTTCGGGACAAATAAGGGACTCATGAACAATAATCACTAAACAAAAAAACAAAACAAAAAATGCTCATCTCTACCCTGCTGAAAAAAACAACATATGCTGGTTAGGTATGTTTTAGTGCTGGGATTCTGGTTTTAGCTGGTTTATGCTGGTTTATGCTGGCCCTTTGCTGGTTTATGCTGGTCCTTTGCTGGTTTATGCTGGTCCTTTGCTGGTTTATGCTGGTCCTTGACCAGCAACATGACCAGCATAAACCAGCAAAGGACCAGCATTAACCAGCAAAGGACCAGCATAAACCAGCAAAGGGCCAGCATAAACCAGCATAAACCAGCAAAGGACCAGCATAAATCAGCTAAAACCAGCATCCCAGCACCAAAACATACCTAACCAGCATATGCTGTTTTTTTCAGCAGGGTAGAGTTGATTTTTCTAGCTGACTGAGTTTATGGTCACCAAATATGTATTTTTCTGAGGTAAATGTGATGTTATGTGACACAAGCTGTTATATTGACGTCTTTCTGCTGTTGAAACACTGATTACATGAGACAAGATATGGCTTTCAGTAAATTGTACTCTTTCTTTTAACTTACCATTGGTTGCACGTTTATTTAGCGCTGAAAATGGTATTAAATCAGAGGAGATCATCAGTTCATGTCCGCTTAGTGCAGCTGCTTCTCTGAACTGAGGCGCTACAGATTAAATAGTCACTGTCACTCCACATTAAATAGCGCCAAAACTGTATTTATTGTTTGAATACTGTAATAAAATTGACAGAATTTACATCTGAGACTTTGTTTCATATTAACAAAGCACAAAGCTGATTGTAATTTATTGGAAAGGAGGCACGCAAACATTCCGTTCATTAACTGAAAACAGGCTAGACTAATCGATTCTTAGGAGAAATCTATATTTTTACCCCTAACTACTAGTTAAATAGGCCAGTAAGGTAGCTATAACTGTGACTTGTGAAGATGGCAGGTAGGTGTTCATCGCTGGTTGCAAACTGATCTGACGTCAACAACAAGCCACTCCTCTGGATACTTTATGGCTTTGTTCTTCACGTCTTATGGCCACTGACAGCATTGTTTACACAGTGTGTCTTCCAAGCTCCTTACGAGCGTTAACATGATCTCAGAGGCTTAAACTGAAGGGGGAGGTAAGTTAATAAATGCTTTGTGAGAGTGTGTAAGAGGGACAAAAGTTCACAACAGGGCAAACTGAGGACAAGCAACCAACACTTCCTCTATTTACCTGTTTCAGCGTAGCTACCAGTGTTTGGACTGTCTATACGTGTCATATATTGTGTAGACTATCAATGTGCTGAACAGAATGGTGATGGTGCATATGTACATTTATCCCATCCCAGAGATCAGCTTCAAACCAATGCATTTTCTTTCCACCAAGTTGAATTTATCAGCTCTAAGCTCTGAGTTTATAAGGTCACAAGGAAAAGCATCTCCATCACCCTATTTATAGAAGCGTAGCAGACGAGATACAGTGCCACAGTGAGGGACAGTAAATCGCTCCGGTGACATTTCTATGCAGGGCTACAATTTTTATCACTCTCACCTGACCACACACAAGACACTTTGTCTGTGAAGCACACTGGGAGGACTGCAGTTTTATCCAGAGAAAGGTTAAGACAGGAGAATCTTACAAAAACATATTGAAGTCACAATTTACATCATAAATTGGCATGAAGAAAATAAAAGCATCACAAAATACCCCAAAACTGTTCATTACTAATTAAGGGTTCAAGTGCATAGCGCTGAAACCCTATTGTAATTGTTAGAATGGCCAAGGATCAGCAATCTCCATGTAAAACTGATTGTGCAGACCAAACTGTAAGTTGTAGAGACTTGAAACTTGGAGGGATGGTAGTACTCACACCGCCAACAAAGTCCCCAAGGCTCACCCCAATCGGCCAGACATGAGCGCTACCGTGGTCAAAAGTATTAAAACACTCATAACTTCTAAACCGTTAGTCACAGGCTCAAGTGTCTTATGTCGTTGGAATCCTTGGCTCATGCCTTGCCTCAAATTCGATTGTGAGGCAAAATTTTTGTGTATGTTTGATTTTTTTTTAAAAAACTACTTTTACGAACTAATAGGTTTTTCTCCCGATCGGAACCAAACTCTCCATCATAAAGCGACGCCAACACTTTCGAAAGGGGCAGGGCCACTTTTAATCGCTGAGGTCGGCCACTTGGTGGAAGTAAAAAACATAAAAATGGCTCTACCTATTCAACCATTTGTCCTATCAACATGATTATTACTGAGCATGGTCTTGGTCCAAAATGTCTATATCTCAAAAAAAAAAAAAACATGGCTACCACTGTCTGATTTGACTGGCAGTTTGAGAACCTATTAGAAAAGGTTAATGTAAAAGCCTATAAATCCTAAACGAAAAATCAAAACTTCACAAATCTAGGTGAGAACATTAGTCAGTGTCAGATGATTCTAAACATACATACAAAGTTTCAAAGAGGGCTGACCATAGGTGGCACTATAACAGTTAAAAAGGCTTCAAAAACACAATATGTAAATGGTAAATGACTTCAAACTCCTTGAATATGTTCATATATTCACACAAACACTGGATCTTTATATCACATAATAGATCTCCTCATTCTGAACAACCACTGCTCTCAATCAAATTGTTCATTAAGTATCAATTTCAACAAAACCACTACAGTACAATTCTCTAGACCCTTTACACTTTGGAAAGCGACAACAGGGTCACTTTTGAAGGTGACCAATTATACCCAAAAGCCTTTAATACCTAAATGAAAACTCGTTGAGCATGTGACAGATGATTCTAAACAAGCATGCAACATTTTATGGAAATTCGACCATAGGCGGAGCTATAACAGTCATAAATGTAATTTAATTAATATTAATATTAAATTTAACAGACCCCCTAAAGTGTTGGAGTTTGTTGGTAGGTAATTGAGAATGAATGGAGGAAAGTCACGTGAGAGGAGGCAATGTCTCCATAGCTTATTCTCCATAATTAGATATAGCTGGTTATGATTGACTATGATTGGTCTGTGACCAACATTTACTGAGCTTTGATGATCCAAAAAAGTTAACTATTAAAAAGAATAGTTGAACATGAGTAACACCTTTATCACTGTCATGACAGACATAAGGAAAGGCTGAATTTGTAGTCATCACTTGCAAAATGTCTGTGCAGACCGTGAAAATTGGATTTGTGTCGTGTGAACGGAGCCGCAATGCATCTTTTATTTACCACTGATGTTTTTCTTTTCCAAAATGATTAAATTTAGGCCTCCTAATCCCCTTTAATCTGGTTAATCCAGTTGGTTTGGAGATTAGACAATTTTACATGATTGGTAAATTGAGCTTTGGCGAAATCCCACTGTCAGAAAAGAGCAAAAGAGAGAGCAATGAAATGAGAGACTATGCTATGCTATAGTCCAGCTGATTCTAGCAGACTTGTCATATTCCATCCACCATTGAGAGTTAAGAAAACCTGCATTTTCAACATTTATGCACTCTGATGTTTCTGTTTTATATTCGAGAAAGACCGAGGAGAGATTACAGTGGGATCAGTACACATCCCAACGTCCCAATTTATTGATAAACTGCCACTCAAAGCAGCACCAAACCTCATTAAAATTCCCATACGGTGTTACTACAATCTGCACGCATAATCGCATCTGTGCTTTGTTCTCATCAGCAAACTCTCAGCCTGTGCAGCGCTCAGTACTTAATTTGAGCTACAATAAAGCAAAACTCTTTCCAAAAGGTGTCACTTGTTAACTTATCATCCAGTGCACTTAATAATACAGCAATGTATATGAGGCACTTTGGGATTTTAGTCTGAAGGGGAAGAAAGGCAGAAACAACTGACAGCTTCGGAAATATCAGAGGCCGTGATAAATTTCCACCTTGTCTGAAGAGCTTCAGGGAGGCACAGATATATTAAATGGCAGCGCGGAGAGAGGCCTCTGGGAAAGGGCTGTCAGTGTGGGAGGTAGGTAGGGATATATCACCACACTGGAGACCAGATCAGCATGACCGTCACGTCTTCTGGAGAGCTTGGGTATCTTCTCATGCTGCTCTCTTAAGTCACGGCAGCCGTATGCAGCACACACCACGCCTCAACTTCAACACACCCGGAGGGACACACATGGCACCGAGGATAACGAACAGCATGATACGGACCAGCCTAGGCAACATATAATGTCAGACAAAACACAATACAACACAATATAAAGCAGCGCATATATCCATCACTGATGCATTCTTGATTAGATCAGAGATGAAATATTAAATATTCATGCCTTTTGTATAGTCACAGAAATCTGAATTCGCTGTTTCAGCATCTGAGAAAATCAGTGACTGCTAACATTTTTTTAGCATTAGTCTTTAACTTAGGTTTTTTTGTAGAATATTTCAGGGATAGTTCACCCAAAAATCTAAATTCTATCAACAGTCCCTTGTACAAATTTAAATTGCACATGAAGCAGTTTCATATCAACATAATTATGTTTGTACTCCAATTTGTTGTTGAAGAAGTGGCGGCAATAAAAATTAACAAACATATACAGTACATTAAATAATGAACACAAAATATAATAAACATGTAATACAGTGCATATATTTAATAAAATGCTCTTCTCTAGAGTTACTTTTTCTAATTAACCAACTAGATGTGTTCATTTAATGGCTTTCCTATGTATAGTTTACCCAAAAATGAAAATTAGCCCATGATTTACTCACCCTCAATCCATCCTAGGTGTGTATGACTTTCTTCTTTCAGGCGAATACAATCAGAGTTATATTTTTTTTAAAAAGTGGCTCTTCCAAGTTTTATACTGGCAGTGAATGGGTATTGAGATTTTGAAGTCCAATAAAGTGCATCCATCCATCATAAAAAGTGCTCCACACTGAAGCTAACTGATGCGTTGTGTCAGAAAAATATCCATACTGTATTTACAACTTTTTGAAAACAAAACACCAGTCACGAATCAAAAGTACAAAATGAAATTTGTAAAGACAAATGCTAGAGGATTTCGATATAAGCCAACAGACTGGATTTCCTTTGCTGTAAATAAATTATGGTTTAAAGTTTTAAATATGAATATTTTTCTTATACAACTGCATCGATTTGCTTCAGAAGGCCTTTATTTATCCCCCAGAGCCGTGTGGAGCATTTTTTATGATGGATGGATGAGTTTTATTGGACTTAAAAAAAAATCAACACCCATTCACTTCCATTAAAAAGTTGGAGGAGCCAGGACATTTTTAAATATAACTCTTATTATATTTGTCTGAAAGAAGAAAGTCACCTAGAATGGCTTGAGGGTAATTTTCATCTCTTTAAGTGACATTGTTTACAAGTTGTTTTACAAGCTGAGGCTAATGAGATTTAAGAATCCATATTTCGGATTTGATTAAAATGGACAAATCTATTTTGTTAATCCAGTCCTAGCGCCCACAAGCTGACATGTTTAGTTTATTGTAGTTTAAACAGGTTATATGCATAAAATAGACAAAAAAAAATTGCTCATTTTTTATCAGTAGCCTTGAGTTGATAGGGAAAAAGCTGTTAAGGTAAAAAGCCTAAAAATAAAGGCTATTTGTCTGGGGACACAGAACCACTTTGTGATAGAACACATAATGAAGGTCTTCCATTATAATCTTTCACGAAAACACAAAGGTACGTCGACATTTCAAAAGTGACAGTAATGACGTCAGGTCCACAATTCACCAGGAAAAGGTCTTTCCTTGACCTGCTTTTTCCTCTGCCTTTGTATTTTAAAACATACATATAACAAAGACACCTTTAGATGGTGCAGATAACATGAAAATACCTCTTCTGCACAAACCTGAGCCTCACATCCTTCTGAAAGGGCATAATAAGAAAAACTTTGAGAATCTATACCGGAAGATAATGATGTTCAGACAGGATTACATACTCCCTGCAATACTTATTAATTGACACTGGAACATAATGAATATTCAGCACAAATCAGACAGCGTGAATCAATTACAGACAAATGACTCTTAGTTTTTTAGTGAATCATAAACATTCCACATAACCAGTGTAATCAGATTTCCACTTGAATGACACTAATGATTTGGATCTTTTTAGTGGATCAAACCAACACATTACAACCCAACACTTACACCCAAATTAGGAAGAAATATTATTATGGATTTACTGTGCCCTGAAGTGATGTTTTTAAGTTAAAATGCCTTACTGACAGTAACTTCCCCTTCAGTCGTTTCACTACGACTTTGCATATGGGAACTCGCTTGAGAGTCCAATCATCTCTGAGCATTATTCAAAAGGCCAATAAAAATTGGAAAGTGGTATTTGCATGCCAAGCCACTCCCCCGTACATACGGGTATATAAGATGGCGGCGTGCAACCACTCATTCAGATTTGCACAGTGCACAGCTGCCCCGCGGCTCCTCCCTGGGCAAACCAGGATCATAAAAGAGCGAATTTCTCACGCCTGATAAGACGTTCTTTTCAGAATGGCTTTTTGGCCGTGCGCTTCTGGGTGCGGTAGTTTTCTCACCTCAGCGGACGGACATGAACGCTGCCTCACATGTTTGGGCTTTGAGCAGGCTGAGGCGGCATTCACGGATGGTTCATGCCCACATTGCGAGCGCATGTCCATGGCCATGCCCACATTCGTGAGCCGGCTCCCCCCGCCTTCCTCCCGTGGTAAGTCGTTAAGCCGCTAATGCTTTTCGGTGAGACGCGGGGGGGGACATTCAAGTTACAGTGCAGAACGCTACGCCGGCCCAGAAAGCCAGAAAGTCATGACAAAGAATGTCTTCTGTATCTCAGCGTGGCCCCGTTGAGTTCCCGCAGCAGTACGTTTCCCCGCCCGCCGGGCTGAGCGTCTCATTCAGTGCTCCAGCAGAGGATGAGATGTACATCGCAGCATCAGAGGGAGAGTCGGACAGTGAGGCGGACGCCCCGGTGGTGCGGCGCCCCTCCGCGGTTGCTGCCCTATCGGAGGCTGACGCCGAACTTTCGGCTATGCTCCTCCGAGCCGCCAGGGGAATCGGCCTTGAGGTCCCTAAAGAGCCTCCGGCCGATCCCTCGAGGCTGGATGACTGGTTCCTGGGGAGGGCACTGGCGGCACCGCCACGCTCTCCCCCAGGTGCCATTCTTCCCGGAGGTGCATGAGGAGCTGACAAAAACATGGCGCGCTCCTTATTCATCTCGAGCGCGCCCAAGCTCCTCTTCCCTCGCCACTCTCGACAGCGGGGCAGCCCGGGGTTATGTGGCTGTTCCACAGGTTGAGCGCACCGTTGCGGTGCACTTATGCCCGCGGGGCGCTGCCACCTGGCGGGACCGTCCACATCTCCCCTCCAGGGCGTGCAAACTTTCATCCGCTCTGGCAGGCCGCGCCTACCACGCCGCTGACCAGGCTGCCACCGCCCTGCACGCTATGGTCACCCTCCAGGTTTACCAGGCCCAAGCGCTTAAACATCTGAACGAGAGTGGTTCTGACCAAGGGGGTCTTCGCTCAGCAGTTCTCGACGGTTCAGAAGCAGACGGAGGCCATAAAACACATCTTGCCCCGACGCGAAGCCACCATCCCGCCGCCTGGGCCCCCGCCTCCGCCTGCCCGTCGCCCCCGCGGCTCCTAAAACACAAGCTCCGTCCCCTGCTGAGGCACATGATGCTAGGCTTCCCAGCCCCTCGCAGTGGTTGATATGGACGGTACGTCTCAGCTATGCGATTCAGTTCGCAGGCGCCCGCCCAGGTACAGAGGCGTCCTTACACTACTGTCCATTTGGACACGCATGCCGCTGTCCTGCACGCGGAGGTTGCAGTCCTACTGGCGAAGGATGCAATCGAGCCTGTCCCTCCAGCCGAGATGAAGTCAGGGTTTTACAGTCCCTACTTCATCGTGCCTAAAAAGAGCTGTGGGTTAAGACCCATCCTGGATCTCAGAGTCTTAAATCGGTCCCTTCTCAGGCTGCCATTCAATATTCTCACGAAAAAACGCATGCTAACATGCATTCGTCCCCAGGATTGTTTTGCGGCCATCGACCTGAAGGACGCGTACTTTCACGTCTCGATTCTTCCTCGACACAGACACTTCCTACGGTTTGCCTTTGAGGGTCGAGCGTATCAGTACAAAGTGCTCCCATTTGGCCTGTCCCTCTCTCCTTGCGTCTTCACAAAAGTTGCGGAGGTAGCCCTGTCCCCTCGTTGGCAGACAGGCTTGACGACTGGCTTCGCGTAGCTCACTCGCGGGATCTGTTGTGCGAACAGAGGGACCTTGTGCTTCAGTACCTCAGCCATCTGGGCCTTCAGGTCAATCGAGAAAAGAGCAAACTCTCCTGGGGCATATGGCAGCTGCAGCCGCGGTTACGCCGCTGGGCTTGCTTCATATGAGACCGCTTCAGCACTGGTTACACGACCGAGTCCCAAGATGGGCATGGCATCGTGGCACACTCCGGATTGGCGTTTCCCCGCAGTGTCCTATGGGCTGCAGTGCCCCTGGGACAGGTGTCCAGGCATGTCGTGGTTTACATGGAAGCCTCCACCACGGGTTGGGGTGCCGTGTGCAACGGGCAAGCAGCTTCGGGCTCCTGGACAGGACCTCGACTGCAGTGGCATAACAATTGCCTCGAGTTGTTTGCTGTGCTTCTGGCCCTTCGTCGCTTCCGACCGACGTTGCGTCAGAAGCACGTGCTTGTCCGTACCGTCAGCACTGCGAATGTGGCCTACATCAATCGCCAGGGCGGTCTTCGATCACGTCGCATGTCACAACTCGCCCGCCATCTGCTCCTGTGAAGTCAGACGTGGCTGAAATCGCTACGTGCCATTCACATACCAGGGGATCTCAACCGTGCAGCCGACCAGCTCTCACGGCAGACCACCCTCCCTGGAGAATGGCGACTCCACCCCGAGACAGTCCAGCTGATTTGGAGTCATTTTGGCGAGGCCCAGATAGATCTGTTTGCCTCTCCCGAATCCATCCACTGCCAGTTGTTCTATTCCCTCACCGAGGCCCCCCTCGGCAGGGACGCACTGGCACACAGCAGGCCTCCGGGGCCCAAGTATGCCTTTCCCCCAGTCAGCCTCCTTGCACAGACTCTGTGCAAGATCAGGGAGGACGAGGAGCAGGTTCTGCTGGTTGCGCCACACTGGCCCACCTGGACCTGGTTCCCAGAACTCATTTCCCTCGCGGCAGACCCTCCCTGGAAGATCCCCTTGAGGAAAGACCTTCTTTCTTAGGGGATGGGCACAATTTGGCACCCGCGCCCCGACCTTTAGAACCTGCACGTCTGGCTCCTGGACGGGATGCGTCAGACCTCTACGGCCTTCCTCAGACCGTGATAGAAACCATCACTCAGTCCGGGCTCCCTCTACTAGGCAGGCTTATGCACTGAGGTGGGGTCTGTTCGTTGACTGGTGTTCCTCTCGTGGAGAGGACCCACAGAGATGCACGATTGCAGTAGTGCTTTCCTTCCTGCAAGAGAAGTTGGAGCGCAGGCTGTCCCCTTCGACTCTCAAAATGTACGTTGCTGCCATTGCAGCAAATCACGATGCAGTGGATGGAACATCACTGGGTAAGCACCAACTCATCGTGAGGTTCCTGAGAGGTGCGAGAAGGATTAATCCTCCCAGACCGCACCTTGTACCCTCTTGGGATCTCTCCGTCGCCCTTCGGGGCCTGCTGGAAGCCCCATTTGAGCCACTTGCGTCAGTTGTGCTAAAATTCCAGTCACTTAAGACAGCGCTCCTGACTGCACTGGCCTCCATCGAGAGGGTAGGGGACCTACAAGCCTTCTCTGTCAACGAAACGTGCCTAGAATTCGGGCCCGGCGATTCTCACGTCATCCTGAGACCCCGGCCTGGCTATGTGCTCAAGGTTCCCACCAGGCCTTTCCACGATCAAGTGGTGAACCTGCAAGCTCTGCCCTTGGAGGAGGCAGACCCAGCTTCTGCGCTGCGGTGTCCAGTTCGCGCTCTGCGCATATACATGGACCGCAATCGGTTGGCTCATTGGGTGGTTGATGCCAACTCCCTGTCTTACCTATATCAGGGAGAGCCATGCCCCTTAGGTGTTCGGGCCCACTCCACACGGAGTGTTGCCTCATCCTATGCATTGGCTCATGGCGCCTCACTAGCAAATATCTGTAGAGCTGCGGGCTGGGCGATACCTAATACCTTCGCCAGGTTTTACAACCTTTGCGTAGAGGCCGTGTCCTCCCATGTCTTAACATAGACATCAGGTGAGCGGGAGAACGGCTGGTGTCGGCTTGCTGCGCCATTCCTACAGGATCCGTGCGCTATTTCTAGAATGTTCCCTCCAGCGAACTCTGGCTCCTCCATGCCCCGCAGTCAGGCCTAGATGCGGAATAGGCCCTGAACTGTGCTCCTGCCGGGTCTCCTTCGCCCCGCAGGTTGTGGCAACGTCTCAGTATTTACAGTGGTCAGCCAGGGAACAAGGGTTACCTACGTAACCAAGACGTTTCTTACAAGCACAGTTTTTCACCTCACAAAACGTTAATCTTGTGTAAATCATGTGGATTACTTGTGGATTATTGTGATGTTTTTATCAACTGTTTGGACTGCGGGGATCTATTGGCGCAATTTTTTTTTTAAACCTATAAGTTCAGGTCAGACAGATTTAGTATCTGAGGTTCAGTTTCTTGTTTTAATAGATGGACTGAAAGAGTTGCTCTGAGAATTTGTTTAATAGCACATCAATCTCTATAACATCAAAACATCAAGAAAAATATGATTCCTTTTTGATAAGACTCCTGTAGGACATGCTGAAATTATCTACACCAGACACACACACACACAAAAAAAAAGATTTCCCTTGACACCAGTTATCAGTGTATATGCTGCTCAGCATTTAAATTGGAACGACAGACCATTTCTGAACTTCAGAGATATTAACATTATGTTCAATAAGGCCTATCAAGGTTTCAGGCTGTGGAATAGGACGGCCTATTCAAACTAATTTCTGGAATCCTGCAGTTTCAATACTTTTGGCAAATCTGCCTGATGGATCTGATCTGTTTGAGCAGCAATTTCCTGCTTCTCTGATCAGACGGAGACACATGCCGCAGAAAGCCAGAGCACTGGGGAATTAATAAAACACATGAGTGAATATATATTTGGTATGACTTTTCTAGCAAGTACAGTTTGCATACTGATTCTTCAAACTCCATGTACTAATTGTGCCAATTGGACACAAAGTTGTCATTATTTACTCTCTCTCATGTCATATTAAACCTTTATGAAGGTCTTTTTCCTATGAGGTCTGGGGCTGTCAAACTCAAAGTACTATCTTTTGACACTGAGGACAACTGAGGGACTCATATGCAACTTTTAGAGAATGTTCAAACACTCACTGATGCTTCATAAGGAAGGGCAGTACTAAATGAAAAATATATATTTAGGCAAAATAAGAAAAGTGTAGGCTACACTTTTTCATTCTGTTCAATAGTTTTCAACCCTGGCTCTTACTGCATTGTTTTTCCTTCTGGAGCATCAGTGAGCGTTTGAACCTTCTGTAATAGTTGCATATGAGTCCTTCAGTTGTCTTCAGTGTGAAAAGACGGATCTCAAAATCATACAGTTATTGTTGGAAAGGGTTCAAATACTAAGAAAAAACTAAGAATTTTGACCTAAACTCTAAATGTATAATCATAAATATTTATTGCAACAATGGCAGTAGACCAAACTAAACTACCCAACCGCTGGAGCCAGAAGGGCTTAAGACTCGCACAGCCGGATGATAACGGAGTTATTGCGCCTGGATAACCTACAAATGCCATTGTCTCACTGGAGTTTCAACAGGCTGGTTTGAATTATGGAATGTAATGGAGCTTATTGCACAACGGCTCCTATACAGACGTTACCCACTTCAAACCAACATATGCTTCTCAAGAATATTAAGTATCTTGCACTGATGTTGCATGGTAATATATCTAGACAGTTCAGTTATGTTGGTAGCTAATTAATAAGCATGAGATGTCTTCATCTTGCTTTGATATATAAATCAATATATATAATTCAAATTCCAATCTTTTTTGGCATCAAAGATGCAATATCAAGCCATTTTGTTCATACATCAGATATTTTTTAGTATTAAATAATAAATAATCCAGACTGAGTGTGTGCTAGGGCTATGAGATGTCAAAACTAAAATGTCAACAAACTAACATCAAACCAAAATTAGATTCTAAACCCGGTCTGACATAATTCAGAATTTTTGACATAAACTGATTTCATACTGCAGTTTTAGTTTTTAAGACAAAGAATTATGCGCAGGAAAAGTGTATTAAAGTCCTGGTCAAATTTCAGCGTACAGTTGAAGTCAAAAGTTTACACACACCTTGCAGAAGCTGCAAAATGTTAATTATTTTACCAAAATAAGAGGGATCATACAAAATGCATGTTATTGTTTATTTAGTACTGACCTGAATAAAATATTTCACATAAAAGATAGTTCATAAAAAATAAAGATAAAAAATAGTTATTTTTATACAAATGACCTCATTCAAAAGTTTACACACTTGATTCTTAATACTGTGTTATTACCTGAATGATCCACAGCTGTGTTTTTATTTCAAATTTAACTGATTTTGCCTTCTGGGAAACATGTAAGCATCTTCTGTAGCTTCTGAAGAGCAGTACTAAATAATTAAAAAAAGATATTTAGGCAAAATAAGAAAAATGTACACCCTCATTTGGTTCAAAAGTTTACACCTGTGGCTCTTAATGCATTGTGTTTCCTTCTGAAGCATCAGTGTTTTAACCTTCTGTAATAGTTGCATAACTGAGTCCCTCAGTTGTCCTCAGTGTGAAAAGATGGATCTTAAAATCATACAGTCATTGTTTGAATGGGTTCAAATACACCACAATGCTGAAAACCCAAAGAATTTGTGGGACCTGAAGGACTGTTCTGAAGAACAGAGGACAGACCAACTGTTCAAGACCAACAAGGGACTCATCAACAACCATCAGTAAAAAAACAAAAACAAATACATTCAAGTGTTACCACTGTATAATTTAGCTGCTGTTTCTATGTTATTTAGTCTCACACTCACTTATTTTTCCAATAGAGTTTAATCCAAATGGAGCATGAAAAAGAGCATCATGTATTTACAGAATCACTCAAGCCACAGTCCCGCGCAGACAAACACACACATACAAGCACACAGTTCACTGAGTCTTTGACTGTTCCTGGGACTGTATTGATCTGACCGCTGCAGAGCAATCAACTGTCTGTGGAAACGTCGATGCAGGCATCGGGCCTAATGCATTTTAAATAAGTTCTAATGTTGCCAGCTCCACCAGGATGAATACAAATGGACCATTACTAACTACAGAAAGTGCACAGTTACAGAAATACCATCAAAACTGTCAACAGAAATCTATTAAAATGTTCAAAGTATGAGACAAAAAGACATAAATGCTATAATTCCGACTGAATTTTTTAACAGGGCTTGACGTCTATGCAATAAACTCAAGACTGCACTGGGAACTAGCTGTAAATTACTACACCTAATGAAATCCACAAGATTAGTCATTAGTTTCTAAACTTCTAAACATCCTTGAGAGGTTAGATCTCTAATACTCAGCAGGTACTCTCACTTGAATTTCAGGAAGAGCTTATAATGGAATATTGACCCCTGGCTTGAAGAAAACACCTCACAATCACAAGACATCACAGGATTTCCTGACCATTTGACCGAGAAATGTGAAAAATGACAGTGCTGTTGCAGGCATTTCAGACTTAATATATAATGATAGACAGTAAGACAAGACAGATATACAGACAGAGAGAATGAACAGTTAATAAAATAACGTGTGAAAGAAAGACAAAAGAAATGAACAATAGAAAGAATGTACAAAATAAACAACAGAACAAATGATAGATTGACATATGTATAAACATTAGATAGCCTACATGTGCGGTGAATAGAATGATAAAACAGTTACCTGGGGCCTCATTTATAAAGACTTGCGTAGAAACCATCCTTGATTTTATCTAAGAACTTTTCTGATTTGATCGTAAGAGCGATTCAGAGAAACGAACGTACACACAAAATCCATGCGTACGCCAGTCATTCAGTTATAAATCACAAATGATCGTGGAATTGTGTGCAGCTGAATGTTCCGCCGTCGAAACGCCCCTGCTTAATTAATTAACATATAAAATGAGCTCATTCCTAAAGCAAAAACTCTGTGACAATGGCAAGTAAAAAGGAGCGCAAGAAATCAAATTATAGTGAGGCTGAACTATCTGCAATACCAGGCATTACCACAAGGAAACGGTCGTACGCCAAGCTGGAATCTGACATGGAGATAAGTACTTTTCCACGTCAAAGACGGTTTTTATAAATCTGTACTTTGACGTGGATTTGATCGTACGAACACTCTAAGATCAAATCAGTGCATAAGAAAGTTTTATAAATGAGGCCCCTGATCTCATGACGAAAACGTACCTGAGGGAACTTTTTCGCAAGACACAAAATACGTACCAGCTAGTACATATCACTACAGTTTCCAACAGAAATGAACAGCGAATCATTTTTGTAAACAGTTATGATTACAGCTTCATATGTTTGTGTCCGGACATAACAAGGGTACTCTATGGTGCGTTCACACCGGACGCGACTTGCGCGGAAAAAACGCGCTATTCGCGCGTAGTTGAACGCTTGAACATTTGAGTTTACTCGCGCCATTCGCGCGGTAAAATTCGCGTCATTCGCGCGTGACATTTTCTTCACAACAGACGCAAATTCGCGTCATGGGAGGGGCTTCTGCAACTCGTCAGCGGGAAAGTAGTTGTAAAATAGGTGAATGAGCTCAATTTGCCAGCTTTAGCTTGCTTGTAGTCTCAATATGTATGTATATGTAGGTCAAATTGAGTAAAGAGCGTTTTTTAAAACTAACCAGATTGTCCGACCTCTTCACTCACTTTCTTCCTAGCAAGATCCTTTTTATTCCTGTTTCTACAAAAGTCCAAAGATGTATCGTACAGCTCCGAGTAACCACAGACAGCAACGGTGATTTTGTCCTGCATTGTTGTTTCGGATTTCTGCCTCCGTCACTACTCGAGCAAGCTCCTGATTGGTTAACGCGTCGCGGATTTTCGCCAAAGTTCAGATTTTTGAACTCGCGCGTTTTGCGCGAATGGCGCGGCAATCGCTTGAAACGCTCAATGCGCGCCGCTTCATTCGCGCTATTCGCGCGTTTCACGCCGCAGGATGGCTATTCGCGTCTTTGCATTGACTTAACATGTAAATCACTCGCGCTTGCCGCTTCATTCGCGTCCGGTGTGAACGCACCACTCAGTCGGCACGAAATTGGACTCAGAATGCGGAACCCTTGGGTATCCTTGGGTAAAAACATGACTCACGATGAAAGATCTGAAAGGTGAGAGATCGAAAAGCAAACTAAAACGGCATGCTTGCATTTGCGTTTTTACGTCACATTCATTTTTGTTCATACTATTGGGTAGGTTTAGGTGTAGTGCAGATGGTACGTTATTTTAAAACGTCACAGAGCATTAGAGTTATAGCGCCACTCAACGGACATTTCAAGTCAGAACTGTGGTGACACATACAAAACAAAAGTAACATGAAACGTACCATATGTACGGTCATCTGTTCTGGGGAAAAAAAATGAACACAAAGTCTTCAAATTCTGTCCATTTTATGACAATATTCAAACAATAAATTCAGTTTTGGCGCTGTTTAATGTGACAGATCAGCAGTGGCAGTGTGAACCGGATGTAAATTGGTAATTTACTTCACTTTAACCAATTTCACAAAATAAACATGAATGGACATCAGAAGGTATGTTAAAAGAAAGAGTACAACTTATCGAAATCCATATCCTGTCTCATGTAATCACTCAATCATGTTTTAACCATGGAAAGACATCAATATAACAGCTTATAAACAAAATGTAACGTAACATCACATTTTACCTCAGAAAAAAAAATTCTGTGACCATATTTAGTCTAGAAAACTTTACTCAAGCATTTTGCTTAATATATATACCATATAGCGTTTTAATTATAATTTGTTACTGTTTTCAATGTTTAATTAATGTTTAAATAAATCTGTCACGTTTTTATGATAGCCACTATGAATTAATTGGAGTAGAAATATAGTTATGTAATTGTAACTTTATTATTATAACAACTTAATTTTAAACTTAATGTCATTTAAGTGTTTGTATACAAATCAGTTCATTTTAACCTTCAATATTATAGTAATGTAGCACCACTTACTCTCATGTATTTTACAGCATTAGTAGTCCTTAAGAAAATTTGGCATGTCCTGTACCTGATATATACCCAAAATAATCGATATTGAATGATAAATGAACTATAGAACAAATGACAGAATGTACGAATAAACAATCAATAGAACAAGACAGATTTGTCAATCAAACCAAATAAGCTGGTCAGGCTGGTTTTAGCCGGGGTTTCCCAGCCTCACCAGCTAAGACCAGCCTGGCTGATCAGCTAAAAGCAGCCAACCAGCTTAGGCTGGTTTTAGCTGTTTTTTTCATCAGGGATATAAAAGCATTGCATTTAATCATGCACCAACTAATGCAAATTTGGTTTATGTGCACATATTATCTCTCATCAGCACTCAATGCTGACAGAATTTGGCAATAGGTGAGAAACACGATGAGAATAAAACAGGTTATGTAAGTGTTCTGCCGCCTTTTGATGGACCAAAACAAAACATGATGAGTACACAGGGTTTTATGACAGGATGTGTAGACACTACTACTGCTGCCAATCATAGGCACCACGCGTTAAACTCAATTTACGTGAAGAGAGAACAGAACACCAGCCAGCTTCATTACTGCTGGTGCCATCCAGTAGAAAGCAGCCAGTGTGTCTCTTCACAACCCTCTCCAGATGAGATTCTGGGCAGCAGATGGCTTCCATCTTAAGGCTAAATAAGTTGAGCAAACAGTGGAATGGGCAATTTAATCATTCGTCAACTTACTTTTGCATTTGCTAGAAAAGTAAAAACATCCGCTTAGCAATTGAGAAGTTATTTATATATTTGACTAAGGCATGTTTAGTTCACCCTTCACGTATTAAGACATGAGAATGATGCTCTTGACACATTCACCCTGTCACTCTCTATACACTGCCTGAGTCACCTATTTAAACAGATGGAGGGCAATAGTGAGCATCTGTGGCCGCTCTGCTGACACTCATCTACCCGACACAGCCTTAGTGTGCCAACTCTGACTGGCGAATGGCTCCAGTCGTCATACTGACACTATATACCTGCCTTATACATGGATGGCATTGAAATGGCATTGAAAATTAGTAAATGCTGAAATGATCCATCTTTTCACACTGAGGGACTCATATGCAACTATTACAGAAGGTTCAAATGCTCACTAATGCTTCAGAAGGAAACAATGTATTAATAGCCTGGGGGTGAAAACTTTTGGAATAACAAAAAAAATAGCAAAAATGTAAGCCTATACATTTTCATTCTGTTCAAAAGTTTTCACCCCCAGCTCTTAATGCATCGCTTTTCCTTCTGGAGCACCAGTGCGCGTTTCAACCTTCTGTAATAGTTGCATACGAGTCCCTCAGTTGTCCTCAGTATGAAAAGATGGACCTCATAATCATACAGTCATTGTTGGAAAGGGTTTAAATACACAAAAATGCTGAAAAAAAAAACTGAATTTGTGGGACCAGAAAGATTTTTCTGAAGAACAGCAGGCAGTTTAACTGTTCAGGACAAACAAAGGGACTCATGAACAACTATCACTAACCAAAAAAAAAAACACAGCTGTAAATCATTCAGGTAACAACACAGTATTAAGAATCAAGTGTATGTATTTTGAACAGGGTCATTTTTATAAATTCAACTATTATTTTCTCTTGTGAAATATCTTATTCAAATCAGTACTAAATCAAAAAATAACTTCTTATCTTGGTAAAACAATCAACATTTTGCAGATTCCACAAGGTGTATGTAAACTTTTGACCTCAACTGTAGATAGATGGATAGAACAAACTAAGAATGCACACTAGATAGAACAAAGGATAAATTGATAGACATAAGTACAGTCTTGCTTAGTCATTGTCAAATGCATTAGATGACAGATGCTGATTTGTGCTATTTTTGTACTTCTGATGTAGTCCCCTGACTCTACAGTCTCAAGCGTTTCCATATTGCACAGATTCTGTAATGCTCTGATTACCTTACACAATAGCTTCTATATAGAGAACCACTAAAAAAAAGGGGAAAACACTGCCATATGCAGTCAATTTAAAGAACAGAGTAATGCTCGAATTCTCCTGACCTATTGTCCATGTTCACGTCCCTGTTCGGGAACACGTGGCACGTGATAATGTACATGTGATGACAACCACTGCACGTGTCTGCTCTGGGGCTCAGAGCACATTTACAGATGCGTCTCTCCCGGTGCAACTCTTGAATGGGAGGGGAAGAACATTACTTTTTTAGTATTTAAAGAACCTATGAAATCAAAATTGGCATTTTGGCTTTTAGTCCATGTTTGTTAGCTGCAATCTGGTAGTGTAAAAATAACTTTGGAGATATACTTTTAAAATGTACATCATTTCTCTTTCTAAATATTGATCATGTTTTAAACTGATGTCTAATTAAATGCTCCCTCAATCTCAGAAGTAAAGGTACAATTTTGTACCTATTAGAAATATTAGGTTGTAATATGCACACTTTAAGTACTAATATGTACCTATAAGGTACCAAAATGGACTCTTTAAGTACAAACATTTACTTTTTGAAAAGGTACCACCCCAATGACAGCCTTTGTACCTTTATTTCTAAGTGTAGCATGACAGTGTCCCTCTTACCACTGCATCCCACAAGTACATTACCTGAGCTTTTCGCTAAAATGAAAAGCTAGACATTTAAATGAGTAAAAATCTGCATTAGAATGTAAAAAATAAAAAATAAAAAAATCCTACATCGACGCAACTTTCCATTTCCTTTTTCCATGACCTATTTCTCGCTCGCCCAGTTCGTGTCCATTCATAACATATTAGTTTCCATCTTTTGTTGAAAAATAATTCTTTCTGCCTGGCTTGGATGTACTGAAAATGGAGGTTAAAGAATAAAAGGCGACCGTTGACACCATGGCACGTGTGAAAGCGGCTCATTTCCACACAGACGTCAGGTGGACCACGGTACACGTGCCGCGTCTCCCGTTTTTCTGATTGCTGCTTCTCTCATCAATGGCTTGAGAAATCAAACAAGAGGCATACACTTGATGAATGAAAGATGGAAAGCCTGAATGTGTCAAAATGGTTGATTATGAAAAATAAAGCTATTTATTCACAAGTTGTTGAAAGCAATTTGGGAAGTGATGTCATCTAATCTGCATCTGCATCTTCTGCCGAAAGTAAATCCCAGATGAGTCACTGGAAATCTTCAGAAAGAGCTCTACATGATTAAAGGAATAATTCAGCCAATAAGTGCTCTTTTCCACGCAATTACAATGATTGAGGATTTCAAGCTTTTCAAAATGTTGTCTACGCACATTTGTGAACAATATTGCATGTCTTCTGAAACCATATGATACAGAAATTTTACTTATCTGCCTCTTTATTCTCGTAAAACTGGGCGACTTGTAAATTTGATGGATCTGATGCAAAAGCCAGGGGGTGAAAACTTCTGAACAAAAAGAAAATGTGTACATTTTTCTTATTTTGCCTAAATATCTTTTTTTTTAGTACTGCCCTTCAGAAGCTACTTACATGTTCCCCAGAAGACAAAATAAGTTAAATTTACCCTGATCTTCAAATTCCAAATGTTTTCACCCCCTGGCTCTTAATGCATTATTCCTTCTGAAGCATCAGTGAGCGCAAGAACCTTCTGTAATAGTTGCATATGAGTCCCTCAGTTGTCCTCAGTATGAAAAAATGGATCTCAAAATCATACAGTCATTGTTGGAAAGGGTTCAAATACACAAAAATGCAGAAAAACCAAAGAATTTCTGGAACCCAATAGATTTTTCTGAAAAACAGCAGGCAGTTTAATTCAATGATAACAGTTTAAAAACAAGCATAACAGGGATCATTCAGGGACTTGAGGAGGCACTCTGGGAGCTAGGTAACTAGTGGCTGTCACCAAGCATGGTTGAGAAGACAGCAGCATCCCTGCAGTGACCTTTTGCTAGGACACGACACAGTTTCACTTTGCTTTCAATTCATTTCCCATTTTGTCCACTTTATTAGGTCTCATTCACCTCTGAGGCTTTGCAAATAAAATACTGGCATAAAGACCAGACAAAGCACATCTTTAGACAGAGATAAATTTTAAGGACTTGCTTTAAAAAAAAGTCAGTGCTAATTCTTAAATTCTTTTGTGCCTTGTTTGAGGTTATTAGGTTGTGACAGTGGAAGGAAAAACAAAGAGTAAAAAGAATTAAAAAAAAAGTATTGATTTAGGTGCATGAATAGAAGCATCCACAAAGACGACTCCAAAGTCACAGAAATTCACATCTACTTTCAGTGGAGCTGCAGCTGATGTCAGTAATACCTTGAAACCACAATTCAGTGTTTTTTAATTAACTAAAATGAAACATGAGTGTTTCCTAGAAGAAATGTAAGTTTTCTATTTAAAACAAATGAGGAATACTCATTCACAATAGACACTGATTGGCTGCAAAGACTGATTTTAAAAAAGTACTGTAATAAGGCGCTTGAAATTGCTGGTAATTTACTAGTGCTTTAATGCTTTTATATCTGATGTTTGTTGACAACAACCTCTAAAAAGGAGTCAGTTTTTATCTTGACCACAGGATGTTACTGAAAAAAGCTTGTTTTTCACAGCTCACACATTATATAAATAATAACAAACATGATAAGGGAGGGCTTTCGTCATTCAGTCAGGAATTATGAGATCTTTTGCACGTTGCATTATGCATAATGTTTTGCAAATCATAAATGAGCAGCCAGCTGCACTTTAACATTACAGCTTCAGTCCTCTATACAGAACTATACTGTACAAAACTAAATAAGTGTACTATATGTTCATCCCTTCAGAACAAACTGCATCAAATGTCACCATGGCTCTGAATGAAGTGATCTGTGAGTGGGTAGCGTGGAGATCCCTGCATCCTCCTTCTCTGTACAGTACAGAATGGCTGTTCTAGGAAACAACTGCCACACTGAGGAAAATTACAAGGCTAAAGTGCACCGGCCCTTCGAATTAGCTGCCATTCTGCAGAGCTCACGTCTGCCTGAGTGCTAATTAACATCGGCAGGAGGATGGTTAGCCGGGGTTTGGTAGCATATTATATCATACTGTTATCCAAAACAAGATTTATTTATTTTTTGAGGAAGGAACTTGATTTCAAGACAATTTCAGGGACAAAAAGGGTAAAAAAAAAAAAAAAACTGCAGAAAAAAAAAAACAGCAGGTAAAGTTACAGCAGAGTTTGCGTCTCTCTTGCCTCCCCTGAGCCCATTAAGTTTTAACAGACCGCCTAAAGCGTTCAGTGAGTTTGGTGGGGGATAATTGAGAATGAATAAGAGGCAATATCTCCACCGCGATATGATTGGATATTACTTGTTATGATCGGCTGTGATTGGTTCATGCAATAAATCCTGTCTCTTGCGTTTGTGCGCATTCCGCGTTTGTGAATCAGTCTGAATGAATATAATGTTGTTAATGGTAAGACTAATTTTAAAAAATAAGTAAACAATTCACACACTTAGATATAACCACTTTGTTATGTCAAAATAAGACTTAAAATGGCATAAAAACATAATCTGTGTGTTTTAAAATTAAATAAATTGTAACCTACAGTACAGTACAGTTGCACATAAACAGGATTAAATCAGGTTTCAGTTAAATGAGGATGAGTTTTATGGAAAGATGCCACACTAATGACCCAGTTTTCTTGCCTGAAAGGCATCTAATATTGTTCCAGCATTCCAATGATTAGCAACACACATAAACACAGCTGACAACTCTCAAACACAGTGTGTTCAGTGATTTGACCTAACCTAGAAACCTATAGGACAACCGTGCAGGGGCAGTCGAGGATGAGATGGAAATAATGGAAACAATGATAAGAGAGAGATTTAATTAGTTTCATGGAAGTGGACAGCAGAAGCTCGTCATCCCATTTATTTGGAACCCATATTTAATGCAACCCACACAAACAACAAGAAAATGTACTAATAATATATGTACTAATAGGATACTAATATGTAAACCAGCTATTATATGGGTTAACATCATTTGTGTAAGCTACAGTGAAAAAAAAAGGTTGCATTTACAATTGAAGTCAAAAGTTTACATACACCTTGCAGAATCTGTTTACTGTTTAGTATTAGTTGTTCATGAGTCCCTAGTATGTCCTGAACAGTTAAACTGCCTGCTGTTCTTCAGAAAAATCCTTCAGGTCCCACAAATTCAGTTTTTTCAGCTTTTTTTGTGTATTTGAACCCTTTCCAACAATGACTGTATGACTGAACTTTTTTGACTTTTAAGATCAGGGTAAAAATTAACTTGTTTTGTCTTCTGGGAAACATGTAAGTATCTTCTATAACTTCTGAAAGGCAGTACTAAATGAAAAAAATAAGATATTTAGTTTTCACCCCCGGCTCTAATTGCATTTTTGTTTCTTCCTGGAGCATCAGTGAGAATTTGAACCTTCTGTAACAGTTGTATATGAGTCCCTCAGTTGTTCTCAGTGTGTAACGTTGGATCTCAAAATCATACAGTCAATGTTGGAAAGGGTTCAACTATACAAAAATGAATTTGTGGGACCAGAATGATTTTTCTGAAGAACAACGGGCAGTTTAACTGTTCAGGACAAACAAGGAACTCATGAACAGCAACTGTCTATATTCTCTAGTTTGTATATCAGTGTAGTATAAGCAGTGTTTAGTGCAAGCGCTTGGTAAAACGTGTGACTTGTCAGACCTCCAAAAAGGGTAAATGATATGAGTCCGTTTAGCATTAGATTGTAACCTCAACAGTCCAATTATTTGATGTTTTAATAACAAGTTTTTATGATTATGACTGCATACACAAAGGAAGGCAAGACTTCATCAGTAAAGAAGAATAGTGGGTGAAAACCAGAACACTGAGAAGCAGAACAGAACTACTACAGCAAAAGTGACAGCAAACCTCAATATTCACCTTGAAGACCCCAATTCCAGAGAGCTTCACAAAGCAACATCCATTAAAGACTTGAATATTATCAAACCACTGTGAATAGTTTTGGAGAGAAGAGTGAGAAGCCGAATTCCTCCTTCAACGTGAATACTACATATACACATTCTGGAAATTGTAAGCCGACAAGTTAAATAAACTAGTGAGAAAGTGTTTTAAAAGAGTTTATTTCCTAAAAGCCCACAGGGCTCGTATTAAAAAAACACCCAGTGTTTGCACCTGTCATTTTCCTAGTGTGGAGAAATGAAGGAACAGTTTGTGAATAGGAGAATATCTTTGTAGCTGATCCCGCCATTCAACTTTGACTGCCTGATCAACGTCTGCGCTTAAATGTCAGAGCTGACTGCTTTTATTACTATTAAATGAGTGAAACTGAAGCTTTGCTGCAGCTCTCTTTTATCCACAACCCTACTCTTCAGTTTGAATCATCTAACCCACTTTTGCATGAAACGCTCTTTTTATTTCTGTCTTTGCTTTGTTGAAGAATGATGAGTACTTCAAAGTTAACATGTCAGTATTTTTTGACACAATTTTCGCTTTTTTCATTACAGACTGCTTGTTTGAAACAAAAGCACAGGTGACTTTTATAGTTCTTCTGTCTGAGGGCTGGGGGCATCTGGGTTTATTGCATCTACAGCTGTAACAAAGCATATACCTGATAAAACTGTCCTCAAGACGTCTAAAGGATTGTGTTTCCAAGACTTCAGATCTTTGAGCTAAATTATTCAGTTGTGTAATTCAGTTTCTTTAGACATGAACCTCTGTTCACCCACAAATGAATGCGCACTTAAATCAAATGAATAACAAATAAAGCAACAAAGACATTTTCATGGTGCAAATGTAGAATAAATCTATGTTGTATATGGGAATTCAAGTCTATTGTCTGGAGCACAAAACGTGCAGGATGAGTTACACAGCAAAGTTTAATACTTAAGGTTAAGGGTTATGCCCTCCGAACTTTATCGCACCCAGAAAAAAATAAAAAATAAAAATTGCAACAGAATCATAATGTGAATAATGTGTATCTACAGTCATTCTGTGTGTATAAGCACATTTTTCCTGAAAACTTTTCTCACACAAAGAGGACAATGGCTGATGCTTCACACTGGTAACCTTCAGGCTTGGTGCAGATCACAATATTGTTTGACTGCACAATATAATGTTTCTATTTATCTTTTCGGGCTATTATTAGGGAAAAATCATGCGCCAAACAGGCACACGTGAAAACTGACTCATCAGAAGGGTCAAACAAATAGCCGTTTAGTCATATATAATAAACAAAATGGGTCACGTTTTTGCTGTGGAAAATCAACAGATGTTCATACACCAATATAAAAGCGAAATATCTTTTATTTATCATTTTATTTTTTTATCTTTTATAGGTCTTCTAATTTTACTGATTTTAGAAAATACACATTTTCATTACTGGGATAAGAAACTGAGCAATGATTTAGATTTTACTGACGAGTTAAAAAGTGGGTCATTAACCACATCAAATGACTCACTCATCAGTCAGAGCTTGATAAGGGTATGTTCCAGAAGAGAACATTAGGCTTTACAGTATAATATAAATGTGATTAATATTTTGGTGCCTCCTCAAAAGTATTTACAGACTTGTTAATGCAATCACAAGGGAATCAGAGTGATTAAACAATTCTCATTGCTGTTCGCTAGCACCTGATTTTCTCAGATCTGAGTTGGAATGGAATAAGAGAATAACTTACAGTATAACAGAGAGGAAGGAAAGCGGGGGAGGGGGTCCTCTAAGAACATAACATGAGAATTTATGTAGGTCATCGATTTGGAAATGTGTGTCAGTGGGCGAGATGATAGTCAGCAAGCAGCCCTTCAGAGTGGAGGAAAGATTAATCTATTATCTATCTACAAGGACAGGGTTAAGAGGCACTTCTCAGCTTAAATTTACAAATGTAGTTTTCATTTTAATATGACATAAAAATAAATGATATAAATAAATCCAGAGTTAAAGCTGATCTGTAAAATGGCCCAAGGGGAATCATTACTGATATTACTGAATAGAATTTCAATTTGGAATTGTAATTTGGAAACAAATGTAGATGAAAGATGAAAATAAGGTGAAATATAAAGAAATATGTCCATCTATGCATTCATTCACCCACCCAACTATCTATCCACCCACCCAACTATCCATTCATCCACCTATACATCTATCTACCCACCCAAATATCCATCCATCCATTTATCGATCCATCCACTCAACTATCTATTCATCCATCCACCCACCCAAATATTCATCCATCCATCCACCCTCTCAACTATCCATCCATTCACCCAACTATCCATCCAATCCAATCCATCCACCCACCCACTTACCTACCCAACTATCCATCCATCATCCATCCATCCATCTATGCAACTATCCATTTATCCATCATCCACCCACCCACCAACCCAACTATTCATCCATCCATCCATCCTTCCATCCATCCATCCATCTATCCAACCACCTACCCAACTATACATCCAATCCATCCATCCAACCACCCACCCACCCAACTATACTCATGCACTCAACTATCTATTCATCTATCCACCCAAATATCCATCCACCTATCCATGTATCTACCCAGCCATCTATCCATCCATGCATCCATCCATCCATCCATCCATCCATCCACCCATCCACCCATTCAACCATCCATCCATCTATCCAACCACCCACCAAACTATACATCCAATCCATCCATCCACCCACTCACTCACCCACCCACCGAACTATACTCATCCACACAACTATCTATTCATCTATCCACATAACTATTTATCCACCTATCCATCTATCTACCTACCCAGCCATATATCCATCCATCCATCCATCCATCCATCTATCCACCCATTCAACCATCCATCCATATATCCAACCACCCACCCACCTACCCACCCAACTATCCATCCATGCAACTATCCATTTATCCATCCACCCACCCAACCAACCGTCCATCCATCCATCCACCCACCCAAATATCCATCATCATCCATTCACTCACCCAACTACCTATCCATCCACCCACCCACCAACCCAACTATTCATCCACCTACCCAGCCAACTATCCATCCAATCCACCAACTATCTATCCACCTATCCATCCATCTACCCAGCCATCTATCCATCCATCCATCCATCCATCCATCCACACATTCAACCATCCAACCACCCAACTATGCATTCACCAACCCTACTATCCTTCCATCCATCCATCTAACTATCTATGCATCCATCCGTGTGTATTTGTCCATTCTTTGGAAATTAGGTGTTCTTCCATCATGGTTAATAAAATAAATTAAATAACATACAATACATTAAATAAAAAAACATGTCCATTCATCCATCCATTTATTTGCAGCATTTCTTAATCATGTTTAATTTGATTAAAATTCCACCAAACATCCAACCACCAAACTATACATCCATCCATCCATCCATCTATTCACTTACCCAATTATCCATCCATTAATTTGCATTTTTTAATCATGTTTAACTACATAAAAAAAAAAAAAATACAAATTAAAATCAATTAAAATTAGGAATTTAACTGAAATGTAAAAAAAGCATTCTCAATGCGATTCTAATGGCACACAACCCTAGCTGACATACCGCCTTGAGCAAAGGCCCAGCTGGGAGATTTTTTTTTTTTTAATTAAGTTGGTATGTTGCTTGTCCAAACTAATAAAAAACTTGGGCTATGTAGAAAGCATCTGCCTTAATCTGAACCTTTTCTTCTGTCACCTCACATAAGGAAAGAGAACGAGAGCTCAGGTCAATCTGAGCAGACTAAACCCATCTCAGTTATTTAAAAGCTCCCCAGACACCACATACAGGCTCTCACTTATAAGCCACATCTACAATCTCTTTATTCAGGAATATATGTGTCATCCAGAAACAAGATGCATCACTAAAACTCAAAAGCACCTCGGGGGAAAGTGGCCACCTGGACGTAAAGTCCAGACAGCCCATAGGCCATTCTCTCAACTGACCCTGTTTATAAGACAGACAGACTGAATCTCTCATTTACCAGGCTGTCTGTAAAGCTGTGGCTGCCAAGCAGATGGACAAACAATTGTTCTCCTCTCAAGACAGATGAATTCACCACTGTCACATAATGAGAAGAGATGACAAACAGAAAAACGCAAAGAAATCTAGGCTGACGGCACACACCAACCCAGCCCTGTCAGGCTTTTTTTTCAGTCTATTGGCAACATTTTGTGGAGCAGTTTGTGAAGTTGTCTAGCAAATTTACACAAGAATCACACGAAGTCAGAGTAGATTGAGTTAGAAAATCACTTTAGAGACTATTTATCACCAGATAAAGAGAGGAAGTGAAGAACCATTCCGAGAAAGTAAACAGATTGCAGTAATGAAACTCTCATTACTCAGAAATTGCTTTTAGATTTCACAAACAATTACAAAGAAATGGCAAGTAACGCACTGAATAAAATGTCAAGTAAAAAGTTTGAAATAACACTCTTATACTTAAAAAAAAAATCTATTTTAGAATGTTGGAAACAGGTGCTTCTGCATGTTTGCATTTGAAACTATTCAAAAAAGGAATCATTGTTATTGAGAGGTGAATGCTTGAGCGATTTACACAAACACGCTTACACGTGTCATTGCTCATCGAACAAAAGCAATTGCGTTTAGGGGTTGTCTGTATTTTGCGTTTTTAGCAATACAGACTAGACTACTAAACCTCCACTAACCCACAATGCTCACGAAATTAACCCAACTTAATGAGTCATACCGTAGACAATCTAACTGGAACAATGTCTCCACTACACAATGAATGAGATCAGTTGAAAAAAAAAAGGTCCATCATATGCCATCTACCCCTGAAAATGTCTCTCTTTGTATCTGCGGATTGATGTCAAAGGGTCAGGTATGAATCATTACTCACATGCAGATTCAATAAAGACTAGTAATCAGGTCACACACGTGATGCAACAAGCTGGAGGTGTTTCACACACTCGAAGCATGAATGATTACTATGAATAATTACTGCATATAATTGCTGTGAAAGCTACATAATTACCCCAACTAATAGTTACGGTGCATAATAACAGTGACAGAAATGACACAGCATGTACAGTGTAATGTGAGACGGGCTGTCGTTCTGTACGGTGAAGCAGATGGTCTTGTTCTAGCAGATTCCTGAGCGAGTCTCTGTGTCACACAGCGTGTGCTGAGAAATTGTACAGAAGCTTCTAGTGTAATCATTGTGACAGCTCGACCTGCGTGATGCTGAACCCACACACTGCCTCTTACGTTTACAAGAGTGCATGACTTTTGTAGCACTAACAGACCAAAAATTGTCTGTCTGTCTGTCTATCTATCTATAGTGAGGGAAAAATGATTTTGATCCCCTGCTGATTTTGTACGTTTTGCCCACTGACAAAGAAATAATCAGTCTATAATTGTAATGGTAGGTTTATTTTAACAGTGAGAGACAGAATAACAACAAAAAATCCAGAAAAACGCATTTCAAAAAAGTTATAAATTGCTTTGCATTTTAATGAGTGAAATAAGTATTTGATCCCCCATCAGTCATTAAGATTTCTGGCTCCCAGGTGTCTTTTATACAGGGAACAAGTTGAAATTACGAGCACTCTCTTAAAGGGAGTGCTCCTAATATCAGCTTGTTACCTGTATAAAAGACACCTGTCCACAGAAGCAATCAATCAATCAGATTCCAAACTCTCCACCATGGCCAAGACCAAAGAGCTGTCTAAGGATGTCAGGGACTTATTGCAGAACTACACAAGGCTGAAATGGGCTACAAGACTATCGCCAAGCAGCTTGGTGAGAAAGTGACAACAGTTGGTGCAATTATTCGCAAATGGAAGAAACACTAAATAACTGTCAATCTCCCTCGGTCTGGGGCTCCATGCAAGATCTCATCTCGTGGAGTTTCAATTATCATGAGAACGGTGATCTCAAGGCAGCTGGGACCATCGTCACCAAGAAAACAATTGCTGAAAAAAACAGCTAAAACCAGCCTAGGCAGGTTGGCTGGTTTTAACTGATTTAAGCTGGAAGTAGCCAGTTTTAGCTGGTGTCCCAGCCTGGCCAGGCTGGTTTTTAGCTGGTGAAAGCGAGAAAGTGGCCAAAATTCCTCTAAAACCAGCCTGCTGACCAGCTATGACCAGCTAAAACCAGCCTGGTTGACCAGCCAAAACTAGCCAACCAGCCAAGGCTGGTTTTAGCTGTTTTTTTTTCAGCAGAGGAATAAAATCCTGCAGCGCCCGCAAGGTCGTTTGCCAGTGAACATCTGAATGATTCAGAGGACAACTGGATGGAAGTGTTGTGGTCAGATGAGAACAAAATCGAGCTCTTTGGCATTAACTCAACTCGCTGTGTTTGGAGGAGGAGGAATGCTGCCTATGACCCCAAGAACACCAGGTGGAAACATTATGCTTTGGGGGTGTTTTTCTGCTAAGGGGAAAGGACAACTGCACTGCATCAAAGGGGCGATGGGCAGGGCTTTGTACCGTCAAATCTTGGGTGAGAACCTCCTTCCCTTTAATAAAAATGGGTCGTGGATGGGTATTCCAGCATGACAATGACCCAAAACACACAACCAAGGCAACAAAAGGGTGGCTCAAGAAAAAGCACATTAAGGTCTTGGAGTGGCCTAGCCAGAATCCAGACCTTAATCCCATAAAAAAATCTGTAAAGGGAGCTGAAGGTTCGAGTTGCCAAACGTCATGTGTGAGATGTGCGCAAACCTGGTAGCCAAATACAAGAAAGATCTGACCTCTGTGATTGCCAACAAGGGTTTTGCCACCAAGTACTCAGTCATGATTTGCAGGGGTCAAATGCTTATTTCACTCATTAAAATGCAAATCAATGTATAACTTTTTAACTTTAAATTTATAAATGCGTTTTCTTGATTATTTTTGTTGTTATTCTGTCTCTCACTGTTCAAATAAACCTACCATTACAATTGTAGACTGGTCATTTCTTTGTCAGTGGGCAAACATACAAAATCAGCAGGGGATCAAATATTTTTTTTTCCCTCACTGTATCTGTCCATTTATCAACCAAATATTGTTCTAAATATTTGCTAAAATATACAATATATGACACATACAATTCTAAACATCAATTTGCAGTTGCTAGTTTTTGAGTAATGGAAACCAGAATTAGTTGTTACACAGGAAAGTGTTTGCAAATGTAATATTTCAGTAACTAGAAGGTTTGGAGTCAAAAGTCAAATTGCACAAATGCTTGTTTTTGTCCTAGCAGTGGGTTTCTATGTACCCTATTTGCATAACTAGTTCAAAACAAACATTTTTTGAGAGTGCTGTCCTTCAAATTTTCCAATTTCAACAGTTATTGGAAAAAAGTGAAAACAATAAAAGATTAAATATTTCATAAATGTTTCACCATTTAAATTTAGCTGAAAAGCCTACAATATGCTTTTTAATAACAGGTCCCTTATGTGATAAGTGTTGCCAAGAATTTAAAGTGCATGTTTTTACAGAAACTAACTTTTCTGGCTTCAGATTTCCACATCCATATTTTATTGTTTTGTTTTTTTTGTTTTTTTTCAGATGTGCAACATTTCTGTCATTAAAGGGATAGTTCACCCAAAAATTAAAATTATCCCATGATTTACTCACCCTCAAGCTATCCTAGATGTATATGACTTTCTTCTTTCAGATGAACTGAGTTACATTAATAAATGTCCTGGCTCTTCCATGCTTTATAATAGAAGTGAATGGGTGTTGAGATTTTAAAGTCCAATGAAGTGCATCCATCCATCATAAAAAGTAGTCCACACGGCACCGGGGGATTAATAAAGGCCTTAAAGTTTTAAATATAGATCTTTTTCTTAAACAAATGCATCAGTTCACTTCAAAAGGCCTTTACTAACCCCCTGGAGCCATCACTTTTTATGATAGATGGATGCACTTTATTAGACTTCAAAATCTCAACACCCATTCACTGCCACTATAAAGCTTTGAAGAGCCAGGACATTTTTAATATAACTCTGATTGCATTTGTCTGAAAGAAGAAGGTCATATACACCTTGGATGGCTTTAGATGTGAGTAAATCATGGGGTAATTTTCATTTTTGAGTGAACTGGTTCTTTGAGGTTCTTTTTCACAGTGATGTTTCTAGCAATAAGGAGCTAGATGATTACTTATCCACATATTTTTCCACACACTAAATAGACAACAACACCGATAGACAATAATTACACAATAAATAAGGTTTGATTATAGTTCATAAAGTGACAGTTGATGTGCTGATTTCTGCAGTGATTCTGCCATCAGAGTGTCTGGGATGGGACGGGCTCACGACCGCTGCTGGAATAAACTCCAGATGTGTCCTGCTTTCAACTTACAGACAGACCTAGACACACTTTCATAGGAAACCAGGCCACCTTTTTACAAACAAACCTTGGCAGAGCTTTTAAAAGTGTGTTTGTGTAAGGTACTATAGAAAAACAAAGAGAGAATGAAAATAAATGAATTCCAAAGAAAAATGTAATTCGGATTACACAAAACATTTCTTTCATTGGCATCACTGTACGATATTTAGAACAAAAGTTGCTCATGTTCAACGTTTGTGGAAAAATTTCACATACAATGCAGCCATCAAGAGTTTTAAGATGAGCATTTGATCGTGTCTGAGGGAAGAAAGCAAGTTTATAAAGAACAAGTCCTTGCACTTTTCTTCTCAGATACACAATAACTTTGCGAGACGGCAACCTAGACCGTGTCACTGCAGAGGTTTACCAGATAATAAAAAGCAAGAGTGTGGAATAACGTTTCAGAAGAGAGGATTAAACCCTGCTGGGAGGAAAATAAAAGCAGCGAGGGCCAATAAGAAATTTGCCACTGAATACTAATATTGAAGTTACTCAGAAAGCCTTCATTTGATTTCTATAAACATGTTATTTAATGTCTGAACACTGTTTATTTGGGCTTTTAACACTTTATTATAACTATCATTATATATACACAACCAGTCAAAAGTTTCTGAACAGGAAGATTTTTAATGTCTTCTGCTCACCAAGCCTGCATTTATTTGATCCAAAGTACAGCAAAAACAGTAAAACTGTGAAATATTTTTACTATCTAAAACTGTTTTATATTTGAATATATTTTAAAATGTAATTTGTTGCTGTAATTTCAAAACTGTATTTTTAACATCATTACTCCAGTCACATGGAAATTCAGAAATCATTCTAATATTTTGATTTGCTGTTCAAGAAACATTTATTATTATTATCATCAATATTTAAAACAGTGAAGTACTTTTTTAGATCCAAAAATCAGCTTGGAGCCAGTATAATTGTATTTATTTATTTATTTTGTTAAATAAATGATAGAAACTAATACTTTTATTCAGCAAGGATGCTTTAAATTGATCAAAAGTGATAATAAAGACATTTATAATGTTACAAAAGATTTCTATTTCAGATAAATGCTAGATTTTTCAGAAAAAAAATCATACTCGGCTGTTTTTATCATCATAATAATAATAAATGTGTTTTGAGAAGCAAATCAGAATATTAAAATGATTTCTGAATTTTCATGCGACTGGAGTATAATGATGCTAAAAAATCAGCTTTGAAATCACAGGAATAAATTACATTTTAAAATGTATTCAAATGGAAACCAGTTATTTTAAATAGTAAAAATGTTTAATAATTTTATTTTTGCTATACATAGGATCAAATAAATGCAGGCTTGGTGACCAGAAGAGACTTCTTTAAAAAGCATTAATAATCTTACTGTTCAAAAACTTTTGACTGGTAGTGTATATATATATATATATATATATAGAGAGAGAGAGAGAGAGAGAGAGAGAGAGAGAGAGAGAATGGGCCTGTTTAAATAATAAACTTATTCATGATGCATTTAGTGTCACTGTGCTTTAGGCAGAAAACGGTTTATTTTTGGATACTGACGAGGCAAAGGCTCAACATATCCATCTGGATCTCGACATGATCCATCTGAAAGGTGCAAAAAGAAGATTAAAGAAAAAGGTGCGGCGTCGGCGGAAGAGGGTGTATTATTTGCGACGCCTGTCTATGTCAGCAGCAGGGATTCTCTACTGATACCTATTATATCTGTCTGCAGTGGATCTGATTTCCCAGCTATCATGTCTGCAAGAATCACGAGGGGGCAAGAGCGGTTTATCCCAGACTTATCACACTGACCTACATTTTGTGACACATTTCTGATGTTCAACCACATGCAAGAGTTTCTTGTAACTCTATGAGTCATCATAGAGAGCCTGCAGAGACTCTGAAATAAGCATCAATAATGCTCCACCTGACCAGCGGTGTCATCCACAATGCCAATTCCACACAATAAAGCAATCGCATTAACACCGGCCAGGACAGCAGGGTCAGCCATGTTGTCACAGTGAGTCATTTTGAAGAGCATGAAGTGATAATTGATGTGAACAAAGAGGCACATAAATGCTTGTAATTATATGACGGCTGCAATAAAGGATCAATGGGGATCCATGGGAAGAAATATGCTGTTATACACAGTACAACTCTGTTTGATAGTTTAACAGGCAAACTGACGCTGAATGGAAAAGCTAGTGGGAGATATAGGAAACCTTGACACATATTCAACCAGTATTGTAACCAGAATGGTTTCAAAATATACAGTAAAGTTCACCAACAAACTTTGAAGTTGGATTGAAACAGCCTTGACTGAAAGTTTGAACCTG
The DNA here is from genome assembly GCF_049309525.1 of Garra rufa. Classification (NCBI taxonomy): domain Eukaryota; kingdom Metazoa; phylum Chordata; class Actinopteri; order Cypriniformes; family Cyprinidae; genus Garra; species Garra rufa. The sequence goes on along the minus strand of NC_133380.1, from coordinate 10,622,852 downwards.
TTGTAAAAGCTTGAAAGTTTAAATAGATTAGAATGATGTTGATAGCATGTTGGTAGCATGATTAGCATGTTGTTAGAACAATGCTAACATTTTTCTACCAAGATTAACGTTGTTAGCATATTTTAACATGATGTTATGCTACCATGTTTTTAACACAATTATCATGTTTGCTAATGTTATAATTATTTTATAGTTATAGCATTTTAAACATGATTAACATGTTGTTAGTATGATAGCTTGTGTCTAGCATGATTAACATGTGAACATGTTTTAGCAGAACTAGCATTTTGTAATTATGAGGATTTTGCTGGCATGTTTTAACATGTTTTTAACATTATTAACATGTTGTTACCATGTTTTTGTCATGATTAGCCTGTTGTTAACATGTTTTTACCATGATTAACATGTTTCTAGCATGTTCTAACATGATGTTAGCATGTTGATAGCATGCTATGAACATGTTTTAACATGATTAGCATGTTGTTAACATGTTTTTTTTTTAACATTATTAACATGTTGTTACCATGTTTTAGTCATGATTAACCTGTTGTTAACATGTTTTTACCACGATTAACATGTTTCTAGCATGTTTTAACATGATGTTAGCATGTTGGTAGCATGCTATGAACATGTTTTAGCATGATTAGCATGTTGTTAACATGTTTTTAACATTATTAACATGTTGTTACCATGTTTTTGTCATGATTAGCCTGTTGTTAACATGTTTTTACCACGATTAACATGTTTCTAGCATGTTTTAACATGATTAACATGTTGTTAGCATGTTGACAGCATGTTGCGAACATGTTTTAGCATGATTAGCATGTTGTTAACATGTTTCTAACATGATTAACATGTTGTTACCATGTTTTTGTCATGATTAGCCTGTTGTTAACATGTTTTTACCATGATTAACATGTTTCTAGCATGTTTTAACATAATGCTAGCATGTTGATATCATGCTATGAACATGTTTTAACATGATTAGCATGTTGTTAACATGTTTTTAACATTATTAACATGTTGTTACCATGTTTTTGTCATGATTAGCCTGTTGTTAACATGTTTTTAACATTATTAACATGTTGTTACCATGTTTTTGTCATGATTAGCCTGTTGTTAACACGTTTTTACCATGATTAACATGTTTCTAGCATGTTTTAACATGATTAACATGTTGGCATGTTGATAGCATGGTACGAACATGTTTTAGCATGATTAGCATGTTGTTAACATGTTTCTAACATGATTAACATGTTGTTACCATGTTTTTGTCACGATTAGCCTTTTGTTAACATGTTTTGACATGATTAACATGTTTCTAACATGTTCCAAGGATATTTCTAGCATGTTTCTAGCATGATTAACATGTTAATAGCATGTCTTTGGCATGTGATTGACATTTTTCTAACATGATTAGCATGTTGCTAACATGTGTTTACCACGATTAACATGTTAACATGATTAGCATATTGCTAGCATGTTTTAACATGATAAACATGCTGTTAGCATGTTGCTAGTGTTTTTAAAATAAGCATTTTGCTGCTGTTTTAACATTAGCATGATTAGCACACTGACAACACAATTTAATATGCTGCTAACATGATTTAGCATGTCCTAGGATAGCCATTAAGCTTTGCCAGTGATAGACAGCCTAACACTCTATAAAAGCCTGTTTGCCATGTTTTATAGGTAATCAGCTAGAAAAAATGGTTCAGAAAATGACATTTTTAACATATTGTTTCTCTGTGCCTTTATCGTTGTAGCTGTGGTGTGAACTCTGCTTTTCTTTAATATTAAGAACAATTTTTACAACTTTATCTTTATTGTTATCTTTATAGTTATAGTCATCATAGTGAAAAAGCCTTTAGTCTTATTGTGCAAAAGTTTTCACCCCCTCTATGAAAGTCTATGGGATTTTTGGTGACTTTGATAGCCTGGCAGACATTGTTTAGCTGGATATTCTGTTTCAATCTAAAACACGCATTACAGTAAAATCTTAAATGTAATCTGTCCATCAATCTGTAAACTTTTCAGTCATCTTCTTAAAGCAAACAAAAACTGTATAATGTTCACAGAGACCGTGTAAATCTCGCAGTCAATCGCTAATCACACTCCTGTCATCTGAAACCAATCAGGGCGTCGCATAAATCAGGCAGAGAAACCCCATAAAAGGTGAAAAGAGCACTTTGTTAAACAGTAAAAAGAAAGGAAACGTAAAAAATCTTTTTAAACTGCCAAAGAAAATCAATTGCAGACATCAATATGTCATTAATATTTCATCTCATATGGCAATCACTCTTCACTCAAGCCTACAGAGCAATATTGGATAATTATTTGAAGATTGCTGCAGTTTCTTCCTCACAGTGAGTTTTAAGAAAGCCGTGTTTGATGTTACCTAATGACACCTGCAGTTCCGGCAGCAATGGGAAGATTATGAAACCTATATAACAGAAACACCTTAATTTGTTGACCTTTAAAGGTCAGTGAAACGGAGATATCTGTACCTGAAATATGGCATTTATATGGGAAAATCAAAGACATGCAAATACCCTTTAAATGCTAAACGGTCGCAGTCCGGGCTGAGTATAGACGTGATACTTCTGTCACCATGTCCCCATTTCCTCCTACATACTGACACGGCAACAGACCGTCAGCGTTCAGTCATTATGGTGTGCAGTGACTCAACGAGCTAAAAGCACATGTGTGAGAACAGCAGGCTATTGATAACACACACATTCATCAACTCAAATCTCTTCTCAAAAGTCAATCCTATTTACACTACTGTTCAAAAGTTTTTGGGTCAGGAAGATTTTTTTTACAAATTTTTTCCTCTCTTTTTTTGGTGGAAATATATTTTTGTGAAACATCTTTTCAGGATTCTTCGATGAATAAAAAGTTCAAAAGAACAGCATTTAAAATAAAAAAATCATTATAAAGGTCACTTTTGATCAATATCTTATTTGAGGAAAAATCTCCCATTTAAACTGCAGGATCTATTCTAGAACACTACGTCCACTTTTCACAATCCATTTAATTCCAGATGGATAAAATGATGTGCTGTCCTACATTTTTCTTCAGGGTTCATACAGATACTGTAAAATGAATTTCCAGGACTTTTAAGGACTTTTCAAGCACTACTTTCTTTGATTTTCAATCAGAGATCTCACTTATCAAACAATTCTAAATTCTACAAAAAGAAAAATAGATAAATAAAAATATACTAACAAAAAATAGCAAAAATAAAGTGAAGCACATGCAAAGTATTACTACTAAAGTATACTACACTTTTACTATACTGTAGTAAGGGATCTGTATTCATGTATATATTTATGGATACTTTCTTTCTCTTTTTTTATAACTATACTGCATTCATGGTTTGATGTTTTCTACTGTTTAAGAAAAAAAATCAGAAAAAAAGGTTCACAAAGTCACTCCGAAATCTTAATGAGAAAATGATTCACGCACCTGCATCGAAGTCCCAATCTGAAACAAAAGATTTGCAATCCACCTGTTCCGATCTAAATCATGTGATTTGCGATACGCGCTCTGAAGTCCTAAACCAAATAAATTGATTTGCGATATGTGAAGTTCCAATCTAAATTAAATGATTTGCATTCCACGCTCTAAAGTCCCAATCTGAATTTGATTTAGATCTGGACTTCAAATTGCGTATCACAAATCATTTGATTTGAATCATTCAATTCGCTAAATGATTCACAAACCCGTTCCGATCTAAATCAAATGATTCACGATCCGCAAGTTCCCATCTAAAGCAAGATTTGCGAACCCACTCCAAAGTTCGGATCTAAATAAAATGATTCATGATCCACGCTCTAAAGCCCCGATCTGAATTTGATTTAGATTGGGACTTCAAATCACGTATCACAAATCATTTGATTTGAATCATTTAATTTGCTAAATGATTCACAAACCCGTTCAGATCTAAAGCAAAAGATCTGCGAACGCGCTCTAAAGTTCTGATCTAAATCAAATGATTCGCAATCCACGCTCTAAAGTCCCGATCTGAATTTGATTTAGATCGGGACTTCAAATCACGTATCGCAAATCATTTGATTTGAATCATTCAATTTGCTAAATGATTCATAAACCCATTCCAATCTAAATCATATTATTTGCAATCCACACTCTAAAGTCCCGACCTGAATCAAATGATTTGTGATACCTGAAGTTCCAATCTAAATCAAATGATTCGCAATCCGCGCTCTGAAGTGCCAATCGGAATTTGATTTAGATCGGAACTTCAAATTGCATGTCACAAATAATTTGATTTGAATTGAATTTGCTAAATGATTTATTAAACCGTTCCGATCCAAATCAAACAATTCATGATACACACTCCAAGGTTCCAACCAGAACTCATGATACGTGAAGTTCCAATCTAAATCAAATGATTTGCGATATGTGATCCACTTAAAAATAGCATTTCGAAAAGCTTTCACTCATCACTACGTGCTTTTTTAAATCGCTACAAGCGTCGTCAAAATTTGAAATTGAATAGCTCTTTTAATTGTTTTTTTTTTTTTCTACTGAATTGCTTGAAAGGAATTCAAGCAAATCAATAGCAAAAAAGTCACAAGTTTGAATCAATCAGAGAGGCTCCGGTCAAAGTACTTCAAGCACTTTAAGCACCTTGTACGAACCCTATTTCTTTCTATGTCACATTATGTTATTAAAAAAGGTTGCAGACCTTGCATTTCATGTTGACTTTACCAGTATCTATCCAAAAACCTGTTGTATATAAATGAGTGACAATGCTAAGAAAAACTGGGCTTTATCTAAAGACGCCACAGAATGACTTCCATCATTGGCTGGGTATAAAGTTCGTTGAAGCATATTGCACCTGGGTAATTTAACCTCATTATCCTGGACCATCATTTTTGAAACTCAATTTCAGGCACAATGCACGCTTTCATTTTATCTGGCAGGAATACAATGATATCCATCACTTACATTTCACATGGCTAACTGACTTTCCAAGAAAAGGATTGCTGAATTTGGTGAGAGATCGCACTCAGCTGAAAATGCATACCACATGTGGAGGCAATACTTTCCAAGAAGAAAAATTCACACTAAGAAATTGAGTAACTTGGATTTGAAAAGCCAAAAAATAAACAAGACACATGCTAACATTTTGTATTAAAGGTGACGTATCACAAAACTCTTACTTTTTTCATGTTTAAGTGTTTTAATCGGGTCCCCAGTGCATCTACCAACCCAGAAAATGTGAAAAAGTACAACCCAGTAACTGTTTTGGTAAGCCTTTCTCAGCAAGCTGGTGACGTAAAAAGGCCCTTAATTCGAATGTCTCCACCCACGGTTCCTCCATTTTGTTTTTGCAAGCGACAACGGTGTACCAGTTCTAACACCATGCCAAAAGTTCAAGCAAAGCATGCTAACTGTTCTGTCATTGGCTTCACAGATGAGCACAGAAAACTATTTAGAGTCCCAGCCTCGGAGGAGACAAGAGAGCAGTGGATTTATTGATTTATTTACTGTATATTACGCTGCTGCCACACAGATCTAATATAAACATGTGGTTTCTTTCCTAGCGATTTACCTTCACAAACATAACCGACTGTTTTTGTATCTCCTGTGTTTTTAACATAAACTTGTGTGTATTTGACAATGTAAGCGCAATAAGACATGAAAGAAAACTTAGTACTTACATGCCGTGTGACAGAAGCTTTCTGTGTGTGTGCTTCGAATGTGCACACTCAGAAAACCCTATATCAGAAGTTTGAACTAATATGGTTTAAAATGCATGATTTCAACACAATAGATATGATAATCAAAACCAAACAGATTAGCAGAGTATCCAAGGTACGAGCTGTAAAGGCACAGCTCTATTCTTGAAAAAAGGGGGTGGAGAGCAGCAGCTCATTTGCATTTAAAGAGTCATGCACGAAAACTTTCTGATTCCACTCAAAATAGTAATTTTCAAAATTATATAATAAATTATGTTTGGGGTATTTTGAGCTGAAATGGTCACAGGCGTATTCTGGGGTCATCTGGGATTTATATTACATCTTGTAAAAAGCATTATTCAAGTTGTCTTGAATATTGTGGTTTCTAAATATGTTCAACAGAGCACATATCTGTCTTGATAATGTTCTGGTGCCTAATTTGAACAACCACCGTAAATTTTTATGGTTTTATGTTTTATAATCTATTATGTTAAAAAAGAAAGAGAGATCACTTAAAAGATTAATAGCACACAATTTGATATCTTATATCTTGTTCTACTGTATTCATTTACTCTCACAATTTATTTCAAAAACTTGTCAACCAAATCTCAATGGGATGCATCCTGTCTTTTCTTACCTCCCCTTGATGTTAGGTAGCACTGCACTTCAATAAGATTTCATCAGAACATTTCTGATGAAATCTTAGTACCCGACAGCACTTCTACCAACACACAGAACTCTAAGGAGGAAAAAAAAAAAGATGTGAAATGATGTTCATTTGGGCGCATTTCAATTTCAAAGGTCCCAATGTTCAGAACAGTGAGTCACAGCACCAGTCTGAATATGTCCTATCAAATAATAGAACAAAAGCAAATTGGATGTCCATGTTCTGCCAATGCATCTGTAGGATAATAACATTATGTGAAAATCGCCATTTAAAGGAATAGTTGCTCCAAAAATAAAAATCCTGGGTGCGGCGGATCTGTGCAGAGAATCACACGGAGTAGAGGTTATGGGAGTGTTAGGATCGAGCTGTACACTTACCCGGACAGATTCCAGTGCATCCTTTCGGATTCGCAGCTGAATCTGTCTTGCCAGGAGCTCCTGGATCTGCTTCTCCACTGCCTCCAGCTCCATCAGAACCGAGTGCAGCTCGAACGTGTCTTCACCTGCACTCAAAGGTAGACACAAATTCGCCATTAAAGCAAGTAACAGTGAGTAAGCAGTTTAAGTGTTTGTGAATAGAGAATAAACGATGTATGCAAGATTAGCCGCGACCACGCTGGCAAAGCTAAACGGGTTATAAGCTAGCTTAGTAGCGGACTCGGGAAAGCAAAAATAAAAACTAATGATAACAAGGCGTTCCGATTGTTTTTGTTGTACCACACGACGGGTATATTCACATGTTATGAAAAACAAGAACGATGGTGTATAGAATTGTTTTAGGTTTAAAAATAGAAAATAGTAATTTGACTCGACGGAGCTTCAACTCAAGGTGCGCGCTAGGACAAACATATACTGTACATACATATACATACATACATACATATATATATATATATATATATATTTATACCTGAACTATATTTTATGTAACTTATTACAAGATTTAGCAAAAGAAGACATTTTTTTTTAAATATTAGGGCTGCCACTAACGATTAAATTTTGGTAATTTGATAATCGACTATTCTAAAGACTATTCTAACAATTAAGTAATCGTATAATTACAAAAACATTTTTGTAGTAATAACAATAGACCTAAGCAAATAATTGCCTTTATAATTACTTAAAATACATATATAATAGCAATGAGGCAATAAGTAGTTCAAACAATGTATTAAAAGCTGTCATTAACGATTATTTTTGGTAATCGAATAATCGGTCGATTATTCTGATGATTAATCGAGCAATTGGATAATTATAATAAAAAATTATAGCAATAAAAATAAAGTTTTTTTTTTAGTTCAAATAAAGTATTAAAAGGTCACTAACGATTATTTTTGGTTATCTAATAATCGGTCGATTATTCCGGTGATTAATTGAGTAATTGGATAATTATAATACAAAAATTTGTAGTAATAAAAATAAAGTTTTTGTAGTTTAAATAAAGTATTAAAAGCTGTCACTAACAATTATTTTTGGTAATCGAAAAATTGGTTGATTATTCTGGTGATTAATCGAGTAATCAGATAATTATAATTTTAAAAAATAGTAATAAAAATAAATTTTTTTGTAGTTCAAATAAAGTATTAAAAGACATTTTTTTTTTTTTAAATCTGTAGTAATACAAATAGACCTAAGCAAACAGCCTTTAAAATACATATGTGACCCTGGACCACAAAACCAGTCATAAGGTAAAATTTTACAAAACTGAGATGTATACAACATATGAAAGCTCAATAAATAAGCTTTCTATTGATGTATGTTTTGTTAGGATAGGACAATATTTGGCCGAGATACATCTATTTGAAAATCTGGAATCCGAGGGTGCAAAAAAATCAAAATACTGAGAAAATCACCTTTAAAGTTGTCCAAATTAAGTTCTTAACAATGCATATTACTAATCAAAAATTACATTTTGATATATTTATAGTAGGAATTTTACAAAAAAATCTTAATGGAACATGATCTTTACTTAATTTCCTAATGATTTTTGGCATAAAAGAAAAATCTATAATTTTGACCCATACAATGTATTTTTGGCTATTGCTACAAATATACCCCAGCGACTTAAGACTGGTTTTGTGGTCCAGGGTCACATATATAATAGCAATGATGAAATAATAAGTAATTTAAATGAAGTATTAAAAGCAAGTAATCATATGGTTTTATTGAACAAAGGTGTTCAAATATTTAATTGAATTGTAGTTTTTGTAAATTCACAATAGCATTATGCTTTTTAATGATTTTAAATTTATCATGCAGCCTTGGAAAGCAGTCTAATAATGGATTCTCGTCAGTGAAATCCACCACTTCTGGTATTTACTGGTTACTCGACACGGGCAAAATGTAATCAAGGATGTTTTTAATACAGAGTACTAAAACTGAGTGCTCAAACCTAAAAATAAACGTCATTGGAGTCTAAAGCAAAATTTTACCCCATTGATATGATAAATATGCATTGTATAATTGCATATTTAATTTCATTGCATAATTAAAATATGCATGCAACAGACAATAGGTTTAATAAGTAACTGGTAAAAAAAAAAAAAGTATAAAAACAACTGTAATTGAACATCTTGAGAGCCAAATAATAGACAGTTCTAAAGAATCACACAAACACTTCGAGCATCATTCATTTTATAATAATGCACCTGCACAAAATTTTATATAACTCATTTCCAGATTTATAGGACAAACAAACAACGGATGCACCTGGTGCTTCCATGACATTAAGTAAACAAAATATGGGAAAATAGGTTAGTGTGCTACAGTAATGTAGGTCAGTGCTGCCCTCACCTGCAGTTTTCTGAGTGTGAGCAAAGCCCAAATGACCGACATCTTACTGACAACTGAGGGCCTGAGGAGACGGGGGACAAAAAACTATTTCATCCAGCTGAAAAGGAAGACTCGGGTCTGCTCATGCCTCCTCACAGGCTTTACAAATGTCATGTGTGACGTGATTCAGCTTATTGAGTTACACAGAGCTATGGACAAGCACCTCGGCCAACATATGAGCTTGAAATGATGGGAAATTAACGGTATATTGGATGGGACTGCAGCACGATTCTGACCCACATTTCAAAATCCTGGTCACAGTAAATGTATTTACTAAATGAGCTTGCATCCATCAAGATAAGTGCAACCACCTCTGTATAGAAATTATACAACAAAAGTGCCTAATGGCAAATATGCAAACATGTTGATCAATTAGACGCACACCTGAGGAATAAAAGATAAAAAATGTGGTTAATACAAATAATCGGATTTGTTTCAGGTTAAAGTCGATAACCAATAAATGGCCAATGTTAAAGGAAAAAAATCTAAAATTTTAGCTGAATAGATAAAGTAATGTACGGATATGAGGGCATAGAAACAAAGCAGAGGAACAAAAGACGACTCTCAGAAGCATCTGACAAACAGGAAGAAAATCATGATGATTGTGTTTTGAGGTGACAGAATTTAGGTCACATCGGACACTCATGCTGCAAAACACTGCCAGCTCAGACAACACTGTGAAAATTGGAACAAGTTGAAACTGGGATAAAGGACACAGGCCTCTCCGCACAACACATAAGGACGCTTGATCAAATAAGCAAAACCCATCATGGATATTCAGCTGGAGAGTCATCTAACAATCGTAAGAGCTCCACTTTCAAAACATGCAGACTATGGCTCATTTTTAATGCATAAGGAAAGAGAAATGTAATAGGATCAAAATAGAACATTTTATTCGGACCACCAATACATTTACATGAAGAGGACAATATATTAGATATACAACAAATTTGATTCTCCTTCACTGGAATTCTGTTCAGTAACTCTAATACATTCAATTTCTATGACACAACATATATTACATATTACACAAGTGTGTTTTACATTCAATACTCAAAATTAAAGGATAAAAGGTAGTTATTTAGAAAGAATTACCTTTACTATCCTGTACCAGCTCTTAAAATACTGTGTGAAATAAAATAATGTGTTGAAATAATGTGTCCTCTTATCATTTTGTTAACAAAGTCCCACAAACTTCACTCTGAAAATACATTAATTTGACAAAAAAAAAAAAGTATCGTTCCCGTCGGACGAGACTTTTCGTTCAGGAAAAAGGTGGATATAGAAGTCTAGTTTGTGGAGGTTATATAAAATGTTCCTTACGCTTAAAACCTGTGTTATTCTCAATCTTCCCTGAGACATTCCTTTAGTAAAAAAAAAATGCAAACACAAAACCTGCATATAAAAACTGTTGCTGTGAATTGAATACAAACATTTTGTTCAAAAGTTTGGGGTCAGTAAGACTATTTTTAAAATAAATTAATATTTTTATTCAGCAAGGATGATCAAAAGTGAAAATATTTATATTTCTTTTTCAAATAAATTTCTATTCTTTCTATTCGTCAAATAATCCTGTGGAAAAATGAAGAGACTTCCTTCAAAAACATTACACTCTAAAAAATGGCACTGGGTGAAATATGGGCAAAAAGTGATTGGGTTGTTTAAAAATTACTATATTTCTTGCTTAAAATCAACCCAAAATAGGTTATACATTAAAAATCAGACACATAATTACCAGAGGTATCCGCAATAATCAAAAGGTAAGCATTTATTAATAAGCATTTAACTTTATTTAACTTTATTGAACATATTAATAAATATTCATTTCCAACCTATTTTTGGTTTGTTAAGCAAGGAATATAGTAACTTTTAATTACCCAGATGCGAACTAGGGCTTAACGATATGACCTAAAACCAAAATCTTGATTAATTGAATGTTTTACCTCAATTACGGTGAATGAGCGATTATTTTTATTTTTTTATTAGGGATTCAAGCGTTTAGTGCTGAAACCCTACTGTAATTGTTAGAGTGGCCAAGGATCAGCAATCTCCAAGTAAAACTGATCGGCAGACCAAACCATAAGTCGTAGAAACTTGAAACTTTGAGGGATGGTAGTACTCCCACCGTCTACAACGTCACCAAGACTCGCCCCAATTGGCCTGACGGGGGCGCTACAGCGATCAAAAAAACTTTGAAATAGAATGAGATATCTCCATCAAACTCATGACGTGTATGTAAGAGCTGAATCTGAGGTCACATGGAAAAAAGTCACGGACCTTGGCCACTTGGTAGCGCTATAAAGAAAAAACATAAAACTGTCATAACTACGCAAACGTTTGTTCTATCAGATTGAAATCGGTACACATGGTCTTGGTCCAAAGTGCCACAAGCGTTAATAAAGACATTTGCGTATCTCTAAAAAAACATGGGAGCCATTGGCAGAATAAATTTGAGCACCCATTAGACAAGGTTAACGGAGGCCGATCAGAACGAAACTTGGTGGGCCCGTTTGACTCATCACCCTAAAGGTCTGTGAGAAATTTGAAAGAATATTGGCTCTATGCACTATGCAGTATTTACTCCATTTTTCTATTTGTTATTACTGCCATACGCACAGAACACGTCTTTGCGTCTAAAACATGAAACGCAAGCTTTCAGGAATGGTTTAAAAAAATAGCACAGCGCAGAATGCCTACTTCGCCATGTTGTTGACAAACACAAAGTTGCCATCAGGGGCGTAGCAACCGGGGGGGACGGGGGGGACATGTCCCCCGCACTTTTTTTGACCTAGCACCAATATTTCCGCCATTGTTCTCTGATTTGTTACTTAGATTTGAGTGAACTAACATTTAGCCAATCACAGCGCAAATCTCTTGGGTGTCCTCAAATTGCCACTTTGGTGCTGTAAAATGCCCATTGTTCTTCTATTTAGAATTTATTATACTGTATGAACATCACCATACTGTCGCCCCCACTTTTAAATTGGCTGCTACACCCCTGGTTGCCATGCCAACCTGCTACAGTAAACGAAAGCTTGCCCCACCTCCGGGGTCTTCTGATTGGTCCACTGTTTTGGAACTGAAGTTTGAGGAGCAGTGCTGCGTATAAAAGTTTAAATTTTGTTTATTTAAAAAGACACAAACGCAATGGTCGAACACATACATATAACGCCGACTACACACGCGGTAGTATGTTTTTAATGGAAATGTATTAACAGGATTTAAAAAACTGAATAATTTCGGTAGTTAGAGGTTCTGAATTTCGTTTTCGATTACTTTTTGATTACTTGCCCAGCACTATTTTAATTTTTTAGAGTATACAAATCTTTCCTTCCCCCAACTTTTGAACATTAACGCACAAAATCACAATTTACACTGAAATACAGTGCCTTGCGAAAGTATTCATACCCCTTCATTCCCCCCCATTTTGTTACAATGCTGCCTTGTGTTAAACTGATTTAAATTAAACATTTTTTCCACATCTACACTCCATAAACCATAATGGCAAAGCAAAAAACAGGTTTTTAACATCTTTGCAAATTTATTAAAAATTAACTTCAATGGTTCCACTGCATAAGTAATCATACCCTCATCTGAGACAGTTGAAATTTAGCTCAGGAGCATTCATATTGTTTGTTGATGTTACTACACTCCGAGTGAAGTTAACCTGTGGCAAATTCAATTGAATGGGTCTGATCTGGAAAAGCACACAAGTTGTCATAAAAGATCTAACAGCTCAGACTCAGAGACTGCATCAAGCCACACATCTAGGGAAGAGTTCAGAAAAAATTCTGCTGCACTGAAGGTTCACAGAAGCATGTAGTCTCCTTTACCCTTAATGGAAGAAGTAAAAAAAACAGGACTCTTCCTAGAGCTGGCCAAACTAAGCAACTGACGGAGAAGGGCCTTGGCTAAAGTGGCGACCAAGAAGCTGATGGTCACTCTAGTTGAGCTCCATTATCATATATGCAGATGGGAGAAACAAAGTACTGAGTTAAGGGTATGAATACTTATGCAATGTACTTATTTCAGTTTATTTTATTTTTAATAAATTTATGAAAGTGTGACAGTTTTGTATTTGCTTTGTCAATATGGTGCATGGAGTGTATTGATGTGGAAAAAAAGTCATTTAAAACAGTTTAACATAAGGCAGCAACATAAAACATGAAAAAAATGAAGGGGTATGAATACTTTCGAAAGGCACTGTATGCTTTGCTCATCTTAAGCAATGGGATGCAATGAAAATTAACACATAAGCAAGAATGCAGTAAAAAAGCGTGAATACTTCATGTGATTGGATTAAAGGTTAATTAGTTAAAATTGTACTTTTAACTTGATCAGGCAAAAGCTGCTATATAACAGCTCGACAAAACATGACCACACTCCCATCAAAACAAAAACAAAATTAATCAAAAATCCCAAAGACACGCAGTCTTAACCTCGCTATACTGGACATAAAATGACCAAGTTCCTTCTCTCCAGCCTGTTGATTTGACATTGCGCAGGTTATTACGAGCATTTCACACAATCCCGCTCAGTTTCGCCAACAGCAACATCGCTCAATAAATGCCAGCCAACCAAAACAGCAAGTCCTCTGCCCTCGAAATCCAGTGTACATCTCCCTCAGAGCAGAGGCTGTTCCCTTTGGAATAATAGCAAATCCCACTTCTCAGGCGGATCACAGCGCTTTCCTGATGAGACCACCGATCAGATGTTCTAGATGCTATCTTGGCTATTCCAAGACGATTCAGTTGCACAACACAGCGAAAAGTGGGTCAACACCCTTCCCCCCCCCTCTTTTCTCATCAGCACCACATAATGTGAAATTATGGCTTAAAGTGGGAATGCATTGCATAAAACTGAAAGGTTAAAAACAGTACAAATATATGTGGCAGCTCTCTCCACTTGCATTAGGAAGATAAGTGGTACCTCAATGTGACTGCAAGAGTGCAACCGCACCTGTAAACAACACAAAGTGCCATCATTTGGAGAAAAAGACTCCTGATTGGCTGCTTCCCAACCTGCTGTCTAAGAGTGATTTGATGAGACACCAGCATGAGGAAACTCATGCACTGCATTAGTTAAATAGAGAAAAACAACTGGTATTCAAGCCAGAGTCTTTGAGCAACTTTGGAAAGGCACCAACAGCCTCAGCGGTGTTAAATGAATGATTAATGTGGTAATGGCTGGAGTATATAGTGTAAATGTGATTAGTCATGGGAATGCAACACTCTTAGCACCTCTAACAACGAGCTCCTTCTGCCTCAGTCCACTTGTGCAAAAAAAAAGAGTTTAATCGAAAACTTAGCATTCAAAGACCACTTTGAATCTCAATCATCAGGTATGGGGGTGTTGCAATTGCCGTGGTAGATGTGCACGGGCCCATCGCAGAGATAGTACAGCTGGAAGACGTCACCATACCCGTGTTCCCTCCACCATGTGCAAAGCTGTCGGTTCCAGCTGCAGGAAAGAGAATAAAAGAGTTCCCTGTGCTCCATCCCGATCATTGTGAAGAAATCCTGATCGCCCAGGTGGCCCCGGAAGTGGTATTTCTCTGCCAGGCGAGCCACCCGCTCAGGCTCTAGAAGCTGGTTGTATAAGGTTGAGTGACGCATGGCATCGAGGTTTAGAAGCATTACGCCACTGTTAAAGCCAGGAAGACCGTCTGGTGGAGGGTCGCCCACATGGGACTTGGGATTCTCTTTGCGGTACTGCCAAAAAGTGTGCCTACAACACAGAGAAGATAATGCAAACATGAATTTAAGCAAAGACACATAGGTTTAGAGATGGGAACAAACCCATTATTTTACTGTGAAACTCATTTAATCCACAGCTGGTTAAAGTGAGGTCTGCTAATCTACTAATTATTTTCACCTTTTAGAGCAGAAAATAAATAAACAAATTAATAAAATAAAATAATAAAGTAAAATCAAATTAAATAAATCAAATCAAATAAAGTAAAATAGAATAAAACAAAGTAAAATGAAATGAAATGAAATAAAATAAAGTAAAAAAAATCAAATCAAATAAAGTAAAACTAAATAAAATTAAACAAAAATGTAAATATAGTAAAATAAAACCAAATAAAATGTAGAATCTAAATCATATAAAAAATCTAATTATATCAAACAAGTAAAATAGAATAAAGCAAAGTAAAGTAAAAATAAGAAAATACAATAAAATAAAGTAAAATGAAACAAAGTTACATAAAACTAGGTAAAATAAAACAAAACAAAGAAAGTAAAATAGAATAGAATAAAGTAAAATGAAGTAAAATAAAATAAAGTAAAATAAAAAATCTAATCAAATCAAAAAGTAAAAAAAAATAAAGTGAAATAGAATTAAGTAAAATAAACTAAAATAAAATACAAAAAATAGAATAAATTAAAATAAAAAATCAAATCAAAGACAGTAAAATAAAATAAAGTAGGTAAAATAAAGTAAAATAAAACAAAAAAGTAAAATTTAGTTGTAAAAATTGTATCAAATCAAATAAAGTAAAATACAATACAATAATAAAATAAAATGGAATAAAGTAAAATAAAATAGAAGAAAAAAGTAAAATAAAACAGCAGAAAAAACAAATAGAATAAAGTAAAAACAAATAAAATATAGAAGTAAAAATTAAAAATATAAATTTCACCTTTTGCAACAAAATACTAAAATTATTTTAAGAAACATAAAAAAAGAAAATTGATCATTTAATCTAGTATAAATACATATAAAGTAATAATAAATGTAAAAATAAAATTAAAGAAATTAACACATAAATAATAACAATAAAATAACACTTGCAATAGAGGAAAACCCCTGTCATATACAGGGATCAGAATATCAAGCATAAGAGTGGGTTCTGTGCAAAAATATGATTCCTCTCATGCTTTTGTTCTCAAACTGAAAAAATGTAAAACAATAATAGACAGTAGAAGAACAATAGTTAAGGTGTAGGCTGCATAAATCACAAAAAAGTAAAAACAAGCATGAAGGCCTAAAAAGAAGAAAGGCCTCTTTTTTCTTGGCTGTTCTACAATAGAGAACCCAAACCTTCAGTTGTAAAACTCAATAGATAATATGATAATATAGATAATTATGAATAATAGTATTCATAATAACTCTGAAGTATATAAAAAATCAAAATGAAACATTGCATCTTGAGACTTGTAACATGAGACTGACCCAAGGCTGTACGCTTAACTTATAGACTGTGGCATGTGGAAAATCCTGAAAATCTCTAGCATGTTTTTTTGAAGTGTACTAAGATTTAGCAGTGGTGCAGCATGCGGCCTGGTAAACGTCCAAGACCACGCAGTGCTCGTAGCAAAAAACATGGAGCGATGAAACCAAGCTTATTCAAAGTAGCTTTGATCCATCAAGTCAAGGCCCCCTGCAGGGAATTCCTCCGAGGATCTCCTCAAGTTCATAGATGCTCTCTCGTTTTTAAAAAGCCCAAGCTGGGTTAGAAACAACAAAGAGACTTCTGAAGCTGCTGCTCCTGGACCGTTCATTTGACAGCAGAAGAACAGAACTAGACAGGATGACACAAACTTGAAGCTTTTATCTTGCTCCCAGAGACTCCAATTTAGTGCAACTCCAGTCCATGGGAGCATTTCGGAGAGAACGATTGCCGGAATCAACAGGAGTACAGGTAAACAAGAACATGACTACTGCAGTAACTCAGAGGGCCCTGTCGGCACTTTGATGGTGCTGCTCAAACTGCTTTGTGAGATACTGTTGCTCTAAGTTATTCCATAAACCTCAGGTATAAAATCATGATTATTTTAATCTTTTTTTATAAAGGCTTGTCCTGCACACTTTATAATTCAAAATGCTGGCAATGTAAATATACATGTGTTGCATTAAGATGTAAAAGATGAGGGACAAAGAAGTATGCTTTGAAGCAGCAATTCACACCCAACAAATAATAAAAAAAATGGTTATGGTTTACTCACCCTTGTGTTGTTCCAAACCTGTATAAATTTCTTTATGATGTGGAACACACAATATGATATTTGAAGAATCCCGGCCAATATTCTGCTCCAAATATTATGCAATTGAAGATTTAAATGAATGAATGAATGAATGAATGAATATCCATATGTGCTTGAATACTACTGAAAAATCCACGAGGGCTATAAAGTAGGTCTGCAACAATTATTACGAAAAACAATTAATGCATTATTTATTTATTTATTTGCTTATTTATTTTAAAATGTGATAAAAAGACATCAACAATTGTGTTTTCATTTTTGTATTTATTTATTGTTAAAAGTTAGTCTTCGTTTTGGCCAATATTCTCCTCCAAATAACAATAAATAAGTAAATAAATACATACAATTACAAAACACAACAATGCATGTCTGCAACTATTATTCTAAAAATCAATGAATGCATTATTTATTTTTTTATTTATTTTAAAATGTAATAAAAACATTTATGATTGTATTTTTGTTTTCTGTATTTTATTTTATTTCTATACTTTTTTATTTTTTAAGTTATTCTTTATTTAAGCCAATATTCACCTCCAAACAACACTCAAATTGAAGGGTAAAAAATTAAAATAAATAAATAAATAAGTAAAATGTATTACAAAGCACAATAAGAGCATATCTGCTAAAATTATTTAGAAAATCTATGAATCCATTATTTATTTATTTATTTTAAAATGTAATTAAAAAAAAAATAATTTTATTTTTATTTTCTGTATTTTATTTATTTTTATTTTTGTTAAGTTATTTTTTATTTTTGACAATATTCTCCTCCAAATACCACTCAAATTAAAGGGTAACAAATCAAAATAAATAACTAAATAAATAAAATAATTACAAAGCACTATAAGAGCATGCCTGCAACAATTATTCTGAAAACCCATGAATCCATTATTTATTTATGTATTTATTTATTTTAAAATGTAATTTAAAAAAATAATAATTGTATTTTTTTTCTGTATTTTATTATTTTAAAATATTTTCCTCCAAATAACACCCAGGACACGCTGGAGGGACTATGTCTCTCGGCTGGCCTGCGAACGCCTCTGTGTTCCGCCGGAAGAGCTGGAGGAAGTGTCTGGGGAAAGGGAAGTCTGGGTGTCTCTGCTTAGACTGCTGCCCCCGCGACCCGGTTCCGGATAAGCGGAGGAAAATGAGATGAGATGAGATAACACTTCAATTAAACGGTAACAAATAAAAACAAATAAATTAATAAAATTAATTACAAAGCACCTTAAGAGTACGTCTGCAAACATTATTCTGAAAATCCATGAATCCATTATTTATTTATTTATTTTTAAATGTAATAAAAAACATAATGATTGTTTTTATATTTTCTGTATTTTCTGCATTATTTTTTTTTTTATTATTATTCTTTGTTCTGGCCAATGTTCTGAAAATCCATAAATCCATTATTTATTTTTAAATGTAATAAAAAAACATTAATGATTGATTTTTTTTAAGTTATTCTTTATTTTGTCCAATATTCTCCTCTGAATAACTCAAATTAAACAGTAAAAAAAAAAAATTATTACAAAGCACCATAAGAGTATGTCTGCAAAACTATTCTGAAAATCCATGAATCCATTTTTATTTATTTATTTTTAAATGTAATAAAAAAAAAACAAAAAAAAACAATAAAGGTCTTTTTATTTTCTGCATTTTCTGTATTTTTTATTTTTAAAGTTATTCTTTATTTTGCACAATATTCTCCTCCAAATAACACTCTATAAGAGTATTTCTGCAACAATTATTCTGAAAAACCATGAATCTATCACTTATTTTTTTATTCTAAAAAAAAAAACAATATTACATTTTTTTTAAGTTATTATTTGTTCTGGCAAACATTCTCCTTCAAATAACACTCAAAAAGGAAGTTACAAAATTATATATAGATTTTCAGTGTATAAACACTTCTGTATTTCTACATGTGTGCTCCTTTGTTCTCTTTGCCCTTGCTCACTGCTTGTTTATTGGATAAGAGCAGTAAAATGATCCCTTCGATGCATTTAATGTCTAAGAAAGTCATACTGGTCTGCAATGACAAGTTAAAATTAAGATGATTATTTTGGGGTGACCTATTCCTTTGATAAAGATGAGTGCACCTTCAATCCAAGCATTAAAAACAGCAAGAGCAATGAAACGTATTAGTGAAAAAGTGAGACTTCTTTGCATGTCTGTCCCTTTAATTCCAGCACCTGCAGATCTGAGGTGGCATGACACAGAATATTTAGGCCACCCTCTGTGAGTCTCCTTCTAATAATTAAATATTCATGAGGAGACGCAGCGCTCTGAGAAATGCTGCATGTCAGATCTGAGGGCATGGCTGAGGCGCGCTGGGTCAGCATGAACGCCTGCCTGGGCCGTCCCTAATGAACGAGACTTCAGAGAGCTCCCAATTATAGCTGCGTTATTCAGTCTTTAAATGGAATTTGTGAAGTCAGAGTGGAAAACAGCGGGTGTCACCACGCAAACACACATCGGTGGCGTGGGCTGATTGGCAGCTTCCTGTATCGTGTCTCTTCAGCTCAGCATCGGCACTTTAACACACAACAACTTTTCCCTGCTGTTTAACGGCCTCCTCCATAAACTCCAGAGGAATGTCAGATGGCACTTCCACATTTCATGTCTAGTTCTAGTCTCTTTTTTTATGAGTGGCAAGACCTGCTTTTCAGTTTGAGAGGATGTACGTGCTCTGCGGCACAAATGGGGAAGAATTCATCACCATTAACAACTGGACGCTGCTTTGCAGGACATGTAATGACTCAGGAAAGGAAATGCGTTTATAATGGCATTATGCAAACAAGGAAAGTACACTGTAAAAAGTTTTCACCAGTTTCAATTTAAAAACTTAAGTTCAGCAGCTGCCTTAAGTTATTTAAGTCATTTTAACTTATTACAATCAAAATCAGTTGATTTAACTTAACATTTTAAGGCAGCTGCTAAACTTAAGTTTTTAAGTTAAAACTGGTGAATTTTTTTTTACAGTGTACACAGTGGTATTTTTCCAACTTAAAAAGTAGGGAAATATTTAATAGTATGTATTAAGGATACATTAAAAGCCAGATATAAAATAACATCAGAAAATAATGCCAAATTGCTTTCTCATGAATGGTTAAAAATGCATTCTTTATCACTTTCAGCCCCACCACAGAATATGACAGCAATGAAAATCTATTATTTCACAAAATGTTATTCATAAAATGTTAGCATTTTTAATGCAGATATTTTATTTCAAGAATCGCTAAAATGTCATCTTCTAAATTATTGCAAACTTACACACAAATATAATATAATATAATTATAATATTCAGTGGTGGAAATGACCACCAATCTACAATATAATATAATACAGTAAACTTTTCATAAATATATATAAATATTATATTATTCTGTGTTGAAAATTAGTGATCTACTATATAAAATAAGAAAATGTAAAAATAAATATAATATAACAATGTAATCTAATAAAATTTATTATATAAAATAATATATTATTCTGTGTTGAAAATTTGTTTTTTTTAAATAAATCTATAAAAATATATTATTCTGTGTTGAAAATCGAAAATGATTTAGTGAAGTGATCTATTATATAAAATAAGAAAATTTATAATATAATACTTTTTTTAATATACTAAAAACATAACATAACATATAATATACATTTTTTATAAATATATACAATTATATTATTATGTGATGACTATGACAGTGATCCTCTATATAAAGTAAGAAAATCTATAATATAATATATGCATTTTTTTTTATAAATATTTAAAAATATAAAATTATTCTGAATTGAAAATGACAGTCATCTACTATATAAAATTAGAAAACATAATAATATAATACATTTTTATAATTATATAAAAATATATATTAAGTGTTTAAAATGACAGTGATCTACTAGATAAAATTTGAAAATCTATACTATAATATAATAAATATAATAACTTTATAAATATATAAACAAATATAATAATATTCTGTGGTGGAAATGACAGTAATCTGTTATATTAAACAAGAAACTTAATATAATACAGTAAACTTTTCTTAAATATAAATTTTATATTTAATATTTTGATATTATATTAAATATTATATATTTTAATATATAATATTCTGAGTAAAAATGACAGTTATCTACTATATAAAATAAGAAAATATATAATAATATTAGCAAACTTTTTATATATATTATATTATAAAAAATTAAATTTAAAATATTATAATATAGTATTTTGTGGTGAAAATGACAGTGATCTATTATATAAAAAAATAACTAATTCTTTAACTAATTCTTCCATTTAAAAATTTAAAACAATAATATAATATTTTGTTTTATAATTATATACAAATATATATTCTGTGTTAAAAATGACAGTGATCTACTATATAAAATTTGTAAATCTATAATTTAATATAATATAATACCATTTTAATACAGTAGAATATTTTTTATAAACATAGCATTCTGTGGTGGAAATGACAGTGATCTATTATATAAAATAAGAAAATCTATAATAGAAAATAATATAATAAAAATATTACTAGTATAATAAAACAACATTTTAATAATATAATATAATATAATATAATATTATGGTAAACTTTTTACAAATATATAAAAAAATAAAGTGTTGTGAGCAAAAAACAGTGACCCACGATGTAACATAATAAAATCTGTAATATATAATAACAAAACTATAATATATTATTATTTTAATATAATAGAACTTAATTACATTATATTATATTGTGTGTTATACAGTATGTGATCATATGTGACAGTGCTGAAAATTGCATATATGTATATCAGGAAAACATGTACATGTTTAGCTTACATACTGTACAATGCTGGCCTGCATGGCCATTTTATTTCAAAAATTGTTGGAAATGCTCACGTTTTACTAAAGCAGGATTTTACTTTTAATATGCTAAACATTTGCAAGGTTGTTCTGTGCACTTGTTCAGCAATACACAAATCAAAGTTTAATATTTAGAGTCAGAATTTTGTTTAAATCCCTAACTGCAAATACGAGCAACAGCAACACAGAAGCTACCCTTAGGAAACACCACTAATGAGGCAATCATTTCCACTGCATCTTAACAGCTAATAGGTCTAGGGGGCTTTTACACATGAAATAAACATTTCCTTTAAACTGCTCCATTCTGAGAAGAGCCTCAGAAATGGCAGCATTATGCACTTATAAACAATCCATTTTTCATGTCAGGAGCCCAAAAAAAAATTGCATTTTGAAAATTCATATAGTGAAAAACACCATGTGGCTTGTGTGTAAAAGAGCCACTCACCTGACACAACAACATGCTGCAAACAGCTGCTCTGGATTTCAAAGCTTTCTCCTTTATTAAAAACAAATTAAATGCTAATGGATTTTGTTTTTAGTACATCAGAAACAGTGTGAAAGCGAGAAGACAAAAAAAGAGACAGAAAATAACCACCCCATTAAGGCACCCACTGTGAGAGAAAGGAGGATGCTTTATTCACCAGAACAGTTTAAGACTTCCTGTCATTGCCAAAAACACA
Source organism: Garra rufa (assembly GCF_049309525.1). NCBI lineage: Eukaryota > Metazoa > Chordata > Actinopteri > Cypriniformes > Cyprinidae > Garra > Garra rufa. The sequence continues at coordinate 10,600,113 of NC_133380.1, read as the reverse complement.
TTTTTGAGAACATGTTAGTGGTTCGGAAAATCCATTTTAAGTGATGGACTGCTGCTGAGCACTTATGGTTTTAGTAAAATGGTGAGGTTTTCACAATCTAATCTGACTGGCTGTGGCTTGAGGGCTGGTTTACAGTCAGGACAGCCTGTAAGGCAATGTCTGAGGCAGCTTTCTCTCATCTCTTCATCTTTTTCTGCTATTCTTCCTCAATCATTTGAGGATGTGTGTCTCAGCAGTCCAGAGCTTCAGCATGCACCTGCCACTAAGAAACGATCTGCTATTTGCCTCAAGCAAAAGGAAGTCAAGCACCTATTTGAAATATGTCAAAAAGCAGCTCTCTCTCTCAAAAAAAAAAAAGAAAGTGAAAGAACAATCTGTGGCAAGCCCTTGTGTTTTACATGAACTGAAAGGTCTCTGTGAGCCAAAAAACGGGTTAAAAAAACAAAAACAATGCTGTCGTTTTCACTGCACCGTCCTCTCTCATGATGCCAATTGAACACTGTAAGAAAAGAAAAACTGAAAAGCTAATTTTTTGCCAGAACATCTGTCGGTCAAGTTTCTTTCAACTCTAAAACACAACACATGCAATGTGAAATTTCAAGTACTGGCAAAACAGTTTATTGTCCGTAGCTTTTTCCCTGCAAAAGCACTATTCCTACCATTTTGAAGCATATTTCAAAAGTTTTTAGACCAAAAAAGTAAATGAATGACATTTTTGCCATTTAATGACTTGTAATAAGCTGAGACAAACACACAATATGTATATAAATAGGTAAATCATGTACTTTTTATGCACACACAATTCATTTATTTTTTGCCAATGTAATATAATATAATAAAAGATAAAATATATAAAATAATACAATCTATAACATAAAATAATAAAATAAATTTAATAAAAATATAATATAATAAAATGTTAATATAACATTTTCTAATAAATATATAACAACATAAAACAATATAATAATATAACATGATATAATATAATGGTAAACTTTTTACAAATATATATATAAAAATTACATTATAGTATTTTGTGGTAAAAATGACAGTGATCTATTACACAAAATAAGAAAATATATAATATATAATAAAATAAATTATGTAAGCTTTTATATAAATATTACTATAAATATGACAAATATTTTATAATATAATATATAATATAATAGTACACATTTATATAAATATTATAAATATTATATTACAGTATTCTGTGGTGACAATGACAGCGATTTATTATATAAAATCTATAATAGAAAATAATAAAATACGCTTAATAAAAGTATATTATAATATAACTTTATTATAACTTTTAATAAATATATAACATAATATAATATAATGGTAAACTTTTTCCAAATATATGAAGAAATATTACATTATAGTATTCTGTAGTGAAAATGACAGTGATCTATTATACAAAATAAGAAAATCTATAATATAATATAATATAAACTAATAAATAATATTCTGTGGTGAAAATGACAGTGATCTATTATCTAAAATAAGAATATCTATATATCTATCTATAATAGAATACATTTTATAAATATATAACAAAAACATTATAATATAATATAATATAACAAACTTTTGACAAATATATTAAAAAAGTACATTGCAGTATTCTGTGGTGAAAATAACAGTGATCTATATAAAATAAAATCAATACTATAATACATGTAACAAATATTGCATATAAATAAAATGTTATCAAATTAAACTTTAATATATAACATAAACATAATATAACAATGATTAATTATTTACAAATATATTAAAATATATTTTATATATAATATTTTATATATATTATATATATATATATAAATATTATAGTATTCTGTGGCAAAAATGACAGTGATCTATAATCTAAAATAGAAAAATCTACATAAATATATATATTCAATATATCAAATATACTTTTAACCTTTAAAATTGAATTTAATTCTGTATAGAAAACTATCAATAAAATTGTCTAGTAGTGTAATAACAAAAAAATTCAATATTTGTGAGTACTATGAATGTCCTGTGCTTAATAGAGTTGCAGCATCAAGTTTTATGTGGCACAGAGAGTTGCTGCTCATGTCAAATGCTCCAAGTTGACCGCTTACAAGTGTCCTTGACTATAAGGATGCTGCCTTATAAAGTTAACTTGGAAGAAAGCTAGTGACACTTATATGGACACTCCACATCACATATGGACATCAGACAAATTTAAACAACAGTACCAAAAAGATGATGATGATGATGCCCTCTGTGAACAAGAACCAAAGTTCAAAAGTTTACTGCCTGCTGACCAGTGAAAAGCAACGTGCAACGTATAATCTCGACAAAGCCCTTGGCTAAAGTTCAAAGCTGAACTGTTATCTGATCTGCTATGATCTATGATACAGACACAAGAAGCTGATATCCTTGCAGCGTCATCATGAGCATCATGAGCATGATAAGGATTATGCACTCAAATACAATGGTGAACTATTGCTTAAGGCAAAATATGATTAGCTTGTACTCATCTTACAGATCACAGAGTACCTACAAAACAACAAAAAATGCTTTTATTATTAAATTAGTGTGGTAAGTAAAGAAAAGAGTGGCTGGAATTCCCTCCAAAGTATGTGAATCAAGAAGAGGGATCTTATGCAACGGGTTTGTGAAATATTAAACACAGCGCTCTGTGAAGCCAGATGAGCTTCAAAGATGAGCATTTCATTGGTGTTGGCAACCAGTGAACGAGGCCACAGGAAGCTCTATCCATCAACGCTCAGCTCGAGATGTCAGGAACTAACTGGGACGGAGGAAAAATATGATTGGAGGGTAAGAGAACGAGCGAGACATGGAGAGGAAAGACACAAGCCTGATGGAGGAAAAACAAGGGAAATGAATCCTCGTAAAAACCTGCATGAGGTCTGGCATGAAATTTAGATTAAACCGAGGCAAGAAACAAACAACGAGAGATTTTTGATCTGTGGTCGGATATTTCTATAAAAACGATCTTTGAATGCACATGGATCGTAGCATCCAAAAGCCAAAAAACAACAGCCAAAAAAAACAATAAATAAACTTTCATTTTGCCAAAAAAAAAAAAAAGATTTCTGTGATGCAGAAGAAAAATGGAGAGTCATGGAATGGAGCGAAAAACATATTCAGTAAAACTGTAGTTTAACTTGAAGAAATTATGACAGAAATATATTGCTATTGCACAATACTATGTATTTTACAAAACACACACACCTTTTTTATTCAATGTTGGCTTAACTTATGAAATTATGACAGAAATATATTGCTATTCTATTCAATGTACTTTGCAAAACAATATACACGAAATATAAAATATTAAAACATTTATTGCGTTTATACAATATTTTAATATTTAAATATTACATATTTAATACAATTTTGGTTTCAACTAAAGAAATTGTGACAGAAATATATATATAATTTCTGTCATAATTTCTTTAGTTTAAACCAAAAAGATAATAATAATAATTAAAAAAAAAAAAATATATA
>NC_133380.1:10423665-10596097 GCF_049309525.1 Garra rufa | reverse complement strand
TATATTGCTTTTGTTCTGTACTAATGTATTTTTATTATTTTTTAAGAAATATTTTTTTATAAAAAAAATTTAGTATCTCATCATCACAATGTTGATAATAAATTTGTATTAAATCATATCCCAGAATCACATTTCATAGACAACCATGATGTCAAAGTTTCAGACATTTTTTTTGTTTTATGATTCCAACTTACTAGACATTCTTTTTGATTAGTAAAATAGTATTAATTAAACCATTATTTAAAATGGACTCCAGAAACATTAAAACAAAAACCCCAAAATGTGTCAAGAAATAAAACACATTTCACAGGAGCCTACGATGGCACGGCACCAACTTCTCTGCAACATCTCAACCCATATCCAAACACAATTTATCAAAAGTCCTGACATAATGTTTACGCCAGGGCAGCTGGTTCAGAGAGCAAGGGTACCTTCCAAACAATGTTAAAGCTCAGAGCAGAGAAAGAACAGAGAGAAAAGTGCAGTAGGGGAAAAACAGCGGTAATGACGTGGCGCCAAATACAGTAAGTGAGAGCAGGATGGACACAGATGCAGTAAGTGACGTGGATCCGGAGCCGGACTGTTTATGGACTGGACACGGGTCTTAATTTGCAGACCCTGAGGCTGGACAAAGCCCTCTGGTTGCATGTGAGTGCTGATAGAAATCTGTTTGTATAGACTGGAGTCCTGTCAGCACTAGCACAAGGCCTGGCTGTTTCTGCAATCACTTCCTGCCCTGAAAGAAAAAAGCCTGGCGCAAGCTTACAACTCCTGAGGAAAAAAAAATACTGGAACATTTTAACGACTGGTATGGCTCCAGTGAACGTTCTTATGTCATCAAAACACTGATACTGGAAAAATAAAGCTTTTGATCTCTTTAAATTTTACGTAGAAGTTTGACAGACTGATTGGAATCTGAATATGACTGGAATAGAAAAACAACAAAACACACAGCCCAGATCAATGCATTTTAGCATGTATTTTCACCCTACATATAAAATATATGCATGATTCTATGCACACTTTCTTCATTTATTCAACTATGCACAGACTTTTAACACTCATTTGGCTAAAATGTTTTATTCCGGATATCCTTACACTTTTTCAGTTTTATTCAAGTTTAAATTGTAATTAGTCATACTAATTAAAACATATGAGATTCACCAAGCATATCATTATTTTGACTTTTTGTCTCATAATTTGGACTATTAATTATGACAAGTCAGAATTGTAATTATAATATGTTATAATTTAGGCTTTTTCCTGTAAATTTTAGTGTAAAAACATAGGTCATACTAATTACATATTTATAAGATAAACCAACGTTTAAAAAAAAGTTATTTTTATTTATATAATTTAAATAAATAAAAAACTGAGACAAAAGGTCACAAAAAATATAAATAAGTATCTCATAATTAGACTTATATTTATGAGATAAATTATAAATATTCTGTCATTAATTAGTACTTTATTATTTTGACTTTTTGGATTATTTTGAATTATGAAAAGTCTGATTTGTAATCATGACTATTTATCTCATAATTTTAAACTTTTTTTCTGTAAAATTGTGTGCAGTAAAATAAGTCATAATAATTCATATTTATGAGATAAGCCGAAGTCAACAAATCAAAAACTGAGATATTAAATCGAATCAAGTCAAATCAAATTTGAGACAATATGTCATATGACATATGAATTAGTATATCATAGTTTAGATTCATTCATATATATGAGATGAATCATAATTATTACGCCATGAATTAGTATCTCATTATTTTGATTTTTTGGACTCATAAATATGAATTATGACAAGTCAGATTTGTAATCATGACTATTTATGGAATAATTTTGACTTTTTTTCTGTAAACTTTAGTCTAAAAACATTAATCATACTAACTCATATACATGAGATAAACATAAAATCAACAAATTAAAAGTTCAGATAAATCAAGTCAAGTCAGATAGATCAAATCAAGTCAAATTTGAGTCATATGACCAATATGAATTCTCATAATTTTGACTTATTTATATTTATGTGATATTTAAAATTTTAGGTTATGAATTAGTATTTCATTATTTTTATTTTTTGTCTCATAAATTATGAAAAGTCAGAATTGTAATCATGACTATTTATCTTGTAATTTGACCTTTGACTGAAATCAACAAATTCAAAATTGAGATATTAAATCATATTAAGTCAAATTTGAGAAAAAAGGTCATATGACAAATATGAATTAGTGTCTCATAATTTTGACATTCATATCTATGAGATAAACCATAATTATTGGGTCATGCAATAGCATCTCATAAATTAGATTTTGTAAACTTTAGTGTAAAAACTTTTGAGTCATTATAGTATTTTTTTAAATTCTGCTACTGAATAAAAAAAAGTAACTTGTGACTTTTTATCTCACAATTCTGACTTTTTTCTCAGGATTTGGAGATATAAACTTGTAATTGTGAGTTATAAAGTCAGAATTGTCTGATATAAACTCACAACTGCGAGTAATAAAGTCAAGATATGAACAAGGTATAAATGCAAGATATAAAATCGCAAATCCAACTTTTTGTTTGAATTGCATAATATAAATTCACAATTGCAAGAGACTTGTAAGATTGCAATTGCAAGAAAAAAGTCAGAATTGTGAGAGAAAAGTCAGAATTATGAGATACAACTCGCAATTTTGAGAAAAAAAGTATTGCTAGTTTTTATCTTACAATTTTGACTTTATTTCTCACAATTTTGAGTTTATACAGAAGTGTGAGTCTTGCTTTCGCAATAATGAGTTTATATCACAATTTCTCCCAGATGTGAGTTTATATTGCACAATTATTTCTTGCAATTGTGAGTTTATATCACACGATTTCTCGCAATTGTACGTTTACATCATGCAATTCTGAGAAAAAAGTCAAAAAAGGGCGAAATTTCACAATCCTTAGAAAAAAAAGAATAGTCAGTTTGTATCTCACAATTCTGAGAAAAAAGTCAGAATTGTGAGATAAAATGTGCAACCTTTTTTTATGTTTTATTCAGTGGCAGAACAGGCTTCCATAAGATTTTCATAGCTTTACTAGTCATGATTAAAAATAAATGGCAACTGAATACTTACTATAAAACAAAAAATATATTTTTTTTTTTAGCCACTTCAGGGAAACCTTCATCAGATGAGCAGGAATTCCAGTTATCCCGTGAGCACCGGACTGTCAAATCTGCACATGCTGAGATTAATGGCAAAACATGTCCAGCTGGAGCAGATTTGTTTTGTGCTTGAGCAAACATTGCAAAATTCTTCAGTCTGATGCTTCGATTCCTTGCTGGAAAAACAATCTTTAGTCACGGCAGTTGGGAAGACATAAACATAGGCTATGAAGCTGAGAGAGGTTTAAGTGTGTTTGACTGAACTTGTGTAAAGCAACACAGGCTGACAGCACCTTAAATGGTAGTGTGAAGACAGGACATGCTGCTGCTGTAATTAATGCAGATAGCAGACAGGCCCTTCACAGCTCACAGCAGAGAAAATGACACAAGAACACTACTTAAACGATAGACGCCGGACAAGTGCTCATCAACAAAACACCATGGGCTTCTCGCAAACACAGCAAAAGAACATCAACATGAGTGGTAACATCAGAACAGACTGGCACAAAAGCTTCTGTGTGTCATAAAAGAACATCGTCAGACAAGACCGAACACACCGGATATCACAAACCATTTCTGACAGGACATGCGCCACCTCTTTTAGAAATCCTGCTAAAAATGGCACCCTTGTTTTATAAGAATTTAAAGGGGACATCGAATGCACAATTTACTTTTACATGTGTGGACAACCACCCTACAATGGTAAAAATCTGTTTTCTATAATCCTTTTCTATAATTCCCAAAAACCTAAACAGTCTCAATTATCAAGCCGTTTTGATTTTCTGAGCAGTATGACGTCATACTGCTCAGGCCCCGCCCACGACCGCAGACGAACTGTCATGTATTAGCATATTTTCATCCTTTTTGTATGCGGTCTGTCATTTTCTCCACGCTTGAGCAGCTGTAGCGACAACAATGTCTCATAAGCAGTGCAGGTGTTTTGTAGTTGGATGTAAAAGTGAACATAAAAGTCTTTATTTTCTCCCGACATCAGAGCCACTGAGGATACAGTGGATTATTTTTTGGTTTTTTTTGGTAATGCGCCACCAAATACACAACAAACGGAAGAGAGAGGCGGGGTGAGCAGTAGCTCATTAGCATTTAAAGAGCCATGCACCTAATTGAGTCGCTGCGAACAGAGCTGTTTTTGACGAGGTAAGAAGGGTGTTGTTTTATACAAATACTGAGGAATTTTAACCAAATAATGTTGCAGACATTTCGTGAAGACCCTGAAGAATCATACCTTATGGAAAATGGTCATTTTCTAATAATCCAAGAATCCAGAAAACAACTGTTTTAAAAAGAAAAGAAAAAAAAATCTGAGGAATCATGTGACACTAAAGCTACAATCACAGGAATAAATGACATATATTCATTTCCATTTAGAATATATTCAGATAAAAAACTGTTACTTTAAATTGAAATAATACACTAACAGTCAAAAGTTTTTGAACAGTAAGATATGTAATGCAAGCCTGCATTTTTTTATCCAAAGTACAACAAAACAGTAACATTTTTTAATTGTTTTTCTATTTAAAATAACTGTTTTCTATTTGAATATATTTTTAAATGTAATTTATTCCTGTGATTTCAAAGCTGAATTTTTAGCATTATTACTCCAGTCGCATGATCCTTCAGAAATCATTCTAATATTCTGATTAGCTGATTTAATTTATTATTATGTTGAAAACAAAACAGCTGAGTCAAATTTTGTCAGGTTTCTTTGATGTATAGAAAGTTCAGAATAGCAGCACTTACTTGAAATAAAAATCTTTATAAATGCTAAATGAATTCTTTTCTTTTCTTTTATTCTTCTATAAAAGCTTTTGAATAGTATACTCCATATTGTTACAAAAGCTTTTTATTTCAGATAATTGCTGATCTTTGGGTCTTTCTATTGATTATTAATAATCCTGAAAAAAAATGTACTCAACTGTTTTAAATATACATAATAATGAATGCTTCTTGAATAGCAAATCAGCATATTAGAAAGATTTGGAAGGATCATGTGACACTGAAGACTGATGCTGAGCAATGATGCTGAAAATTTAGCTTTGATCAAAGAAATAAATGACATTTTAAAATATATTCAAACAGAAATCAGTTATTTTAAATAGAAAACTATTTCACAATATTAATGCTTTTACTGTATTTTGGATGAAATAAATGCAGGCTTGGTGAGCAGAAGAGACTTCTTTAAAAACATAAAAACTTTTGACTGGTAGTGTATTTCACAATATTACTGTTTTACTGTATTTTTGGTCATAAATGTAGCCTTATCAACATCAAACAACATATTATAAACTATTACTTGAAACAGATGGCTGGCCCATGATTAATCTGCTTAATACATTACAATTATGATGAATTTTTCAAGATGTAGCAGGCTACCAATAAAATTCAAAGGCACATGAAGTGGGGCTGTATTAAAAAAACACCGCCCTTCAGACTATAATTTGCAACAAACAAAACAAAGAGCTCAAAGCCAACTGTCTTTAAGTCTGGGTTCACACCCTTTTTATCTGAGTCACAGATGCATGAATACCAGCACTGAAAGAGTTGTCCTGTGCTTTGTTTAAAGGCGGCTCTTCTGTGCTCATACCGTGCTGTCAAACATTCTTGTGCACGTCCTGCACGAGGCATCCTGCTTCCCCTCAGACGCTTGCTTACAAACAGCCTATCGTGTTTGTGTTTTGAATAAGATATGTGCACAATGAGGGTGGAAAAAATAAGACACAAAGGAACTGAGTTTCTGACAATCTTGCATTTTCAGTAGCTAAAATCACTGATTTAAAGGGATAGTTCAGGCAAAATTGAAAATTCTGTCATAACTTATGCTGTCACCCCAAACCCGTGAGACCTTCGTTTCTCATCGGAAAACAAATGAAGATATTTTTGATGAAATCCGAGAGCTTTCTGAACCAGCATAGACAGCAATGCAACTGACAAATTAAAGGCCCAGAAAGATAGAAAAGATATTGTTAAACTAGTTATGTGACATCAACAGTAATGTTATAAAGCTACAAGAATACTTTTTGTGTGCAAAGAGAACAAAAATAATTACTTTATTCAACAATTTCTCTCAGTCTTCGACATAAGTTCATAAGAGCTGCTGACCAATATGGAATCCAAAAACCTGACACTATTAATGAGTTTGTAAATGAGATACTGATTTAATACAACAGTTAAATAAACAAGTTATTATTAAGTAACTAATTTTGCTTAATTTTGTCATCAAAAATGGTCTGAAACAAGTCACAACTGAGCCGCTACGCATCTCCATTCAAACACAGCAGTGTTTCGTTTATATCTGAATGTGCGTTTTTAAACAAATCTACCGAGTAAATGATTTAATTTCCCATTCATAAAGACAGTCACTTGCTTTTTCCTGAATGAATCAGCCATTCAAACGAATCAAATGAATGCTATGAATCAGTAATTTTATCAGTATTTATAAGTATCTTTTCAGTTATTAAAATCATTTAATATTTCTGTATTCAAAAGTTTATATTTAAAACATTAATCTCAACATGAATTTACGTATATGATTGGACTCATGCCACCTATGAGCCTACCCCTCACCAGACCCCGGCCACCTCTACCCCTGAGCCCGGGTTACTGACTCAGCCAACCGCGCCCTCCAGAGAACCACGCCACTGGTCACCCTGCTGACTCTCCGCCACTGGTCACCCTGTTAACTCTACCACTGGTCACCCCGTATCGACTTAGGTTTTGGCGGCTTCGTCCCCGACTTCCAGGCTTCCAGAGGGGGGGACCTTCCCAGCCCTCTGACCGCCTGGCCCTCACCAGACCTCGGCCACCTCTACCCCTGAGGGCACCCCCAGACCTCCAGGGAGGACCCCCACCTGATCTCCAGCCGTACCCGGGCATCCCACACTTAAGCCCGGGTTACTGACTCAGCCAACCGCGCCCTCCAGAGAACCACGCCACTGGTCACCCTGCTGACTCTCCGCCACTGGTCACCCTGTTAACTCTACCACTGGTCACCCCGTATCGACTTAGGTTTTGGCGGCTTCGTCCCCGACTTCCAGGGTCGCCAGGGGGACCTTCCCAGCCCTCTGCCCGCCTGGCCCTCACCCCGCTCCGGCCACTTATACCCCTGAGGGCCCTCCCAGACCTCCAGGGAGGACCCCCACCCGTCCACCAGCCGTACCCGGGCATCCCACACTTAAGCCCGGGTTACTGACTCAGCCATCTACAAGCCACTTTTATGTTCTTCTGTGCCACCTCTGTAGCACAAATAAATTGTTAATACTGATTTCATTTGATTGGTAACTTGTTCTTATTCTGTTGTTTTAATTAGAAATTTGAAAGCTTAAAAAATAAAAGAATCAGATTTTTTGATTATTGATTAGAAGGTGCTCCTGAAATTTTAACTGTGTTCCTAAATTATTCATGTTTTGAGCACAAGTGCGTAAAGCCTTGAATAGGCTTGTTTGCAGTCCTTTACACTCCATTTATCCTTTGACCTGAGTTTCCCTCTCAGGATTTTAATATTCAGATATTACACTTTGCAGATTAAGGGATTTTCATTTCAGGAGCAAATGATGCAATTTAATATGCAGCCATAGCGTGAAATCTGTGTATGCAGAATGTGCCAGCACACACAGCTGAAGGAAGACCTTTGGTTACAGAGACAGATGTCTACAGACCTCGTCCGTGGTTGAAAGAAACCACTTATCCACAACATCACAACATGGCCTTGCAATATTGGACCAAATAATAAGCAGTCTACAAAAACAGCAAGGCAGTCTCCAAACTGCAAAGGTCTTCACGGATCATGTACAAAAGACTTCTCTGTTTAGAACAACTAGTCTTCACACAGACCTTATGAAAGCTGCTCATCAGGCCAAGCAATGAATAAACATGAATCACCATTTACGTTTGGGTTCCACAGGGAGGTAAAGGGTGTGTGTAATTGTTGACATATTGAAGCTCTCGATCCGATTAGAGAATTCCCAGCTCAGTGTTTGCACTCATTCGGAGCGAGGATTCCAGACCACTGGCACACTGCCATGCACCATTTTGTGCCCTGGTTGGAACAGAGGCCGGTGGAAGGGAGAGGCTCACGGCCCTGATATGAGGGCTCCAGTAAGCCTCAGCTTCAGATTCCACTCAGCTTTTCTGTCCTGCTTCATACATTCCACACATGCAACAAAATATGAGTTAACCCTTGTGCGGCAATTTAAAAAAGTTACACTAGGTTCATACAGAACAAAAATTAAATACAGAAAATATTCATACAGAATAAAATTTTTAAACTTTGGAGCACAAACTTTAAGTTTGGACTCATTTACAAGAAGACCCTTGGCAAATTATTGTTGAAGATGAAAAGTTTATCAAAAGTTGTAAAACGTTTTTTTATATTAAATATATATTTTATAACATTTTGAACTCAAAAATTGCTAGAAAAATCATAGCCATAAATCTGAGGAAATTGTGTTTCAAATTTGAGGTTGATATCTCAAAAAAATGAGCTTTTAGGAAGATTTAGTTTGGGTGCAGTAGCAAACGTTTCCCATTGGATTCCAGCAAAGCTCTGCTGGCATACATAGCGGTAGGATTCGTGATTCGCAGTACACTATAATTTCTTTCACTCAAACATTACAGGTGTGCACTCAAACACACAAAACTTTTATTTAGGACACACATACAAACCACACTCTGACATCCATACCAACATACCCATACAATTATAGCTGCATAATTTATCCAATTGACTCTATATCGACTATAATATGCATAAGCAGAAAACAGGAATAAAACAAGTATTTGCTTTATATGACAAACTTGATATAAAAAAAAGGCATCATCTAGCAAAAAACAGTAAAAATTTGTCAACAGAATGAAAACCTATTAACAAATACTGCATCATTTTATAGTTAAATAGCCCTGGGATTAAACATTGCAGTTTTAATAGGTTTCAATGAGGACATTTTTGTCCTTAAGGTCATAAGGGGAACTATTTTTGTAATTAAAGCTGCAAGCAGCGATGAACGGGCCCTCGCACACGGGCTCACCGCCGACCGGTGGCTTTAGGAAAACAGCAAACGGTGGGCAGTATGCTTTTAATACATTAAATGTAGGAAAAATAGATCAAAGTCACTTAAATGTGCCAAACTTCCTGCTGCCAGCTGGTGGCGCTATGCCTATAACTGATTATTGGCATGTAGATGTGTTCAGGCCAGCACTTTCATCAAACATATGAAGTTTGGTGCAGATTGACCTTAGTATGTTTGTGTTAGTGCAAGATATGATATATCCTACTGCCAATAGGTGGCGCTATGATAATATCTGAATATTTGCCTTTAGATGTCTTCAGGCCAGGACTTTTACCAAACATGTGAAGTTTGAGGCAGATCGGACATTTTATGTCTGAGTTATAACAACTTCTATGTCCATGGCGAAACATCAAACTTTGTCAGGCCACCAAGGACACGCCCTTTGACGAAAACTCAAGATCTTCGCAATTTAACATCTCTAAGGCCTCTAGATCAGACTGTCCAAATATAATGTTGATATCATTAAATCTCTAGGAGGAGTTTGGTACAAGTCATTTCCTGATGCCAACAGGTGGCGCTGTGATTATAATAGAATATTTGCCTTCAGATTGGTTCAGGCCAGGACTCTTATCAAACATGTGAAGTTTGAGGCAAATCGGACATTTTATGGCTGAGTTATAACAAGTTTTATATCCATGGCGAGACCTCGAAATTTGTCAGGCCGCCACGGACACGCCCTTTACCGAAAACTCAAGATCTTCACAATTTAACATCGCTAAGGCCTTTATATTGGACTGACCGATTTTGGTGTTGATCTGTATAAATCTCTAGGAGGAGTTGGTTGCAGAGTACAGCATGACACTTCCTGTTGCCTGCAGGTGGCGCTATGACTATAACTGAATATGGGCATGTAGATGTCTTCAGGTCAGGAGTGTTATCACACATGTGAAGTTTGGGACAGATCGGACATTTTATGCCTAAGTTATAGCAACTTCCTTTTTCATGGCGAAACATCGAAATTTGCGAGGCCGCCACGAACACGCCCTCCGATGAAAACTCTAGATCTTCACAATTTAACGTCACAAAGGGCTTTAGATTAGACTCACCAAATTTGGTGTTGATCGGAATAAATCTCTAGGAGGAGTTCGTTCAAGTATGACACCTGAAAATGGCAAAAATGACACAAATTTTGCTGAGAAAATTAATAATAACCGACTTCCTGTTGGGTTTCGGATTTTATCTCAAGAGGCTTTTTTGTAGGTATTGGTGTGTTACATGTGTGTACCGATTTTTGTGCATGTACGATAATCACAGCTGAATGCGCACACCGCGGGAAGTGTAAAGGTGGCGCTGTCGAGCCATTTTGCCACACCCACTTCTGAAACCCATATCAGATGTCCATTTTCGCCAGGTTTGATGTGTGTGCAAAGTTTCGTTAGTTTTCGGGTATGTCTAGGCCCTCAAAAATGCGATTCATTCCGGATAAGAAGAATAATAATAATTAAAGCTGCAAGCAGCGATGACCGGGCCCTCGCCATATGCGCAGTCACCATCCCGATAGCATCAGGAAAACGGTGCCCAGTTGGCACATGCATTCTGTCATGTATCTGGTCTGTCTTCTCATCATGAACTCTTGCACACACATTCTGGACTGCAATCCCCATAAGCCACTGCACCAATCACTGCACACAGCTGCTCCTCGTTTTCCACCGAACTGATTGCTGCAAACACCTGTTTCACATTTACCCACATGCATTTAAGCCACTCACACACACAGCCACCTTGCAAAGTCTTATCGTTCCATATGGTCGTAATTCTAAGCGTTTTTCTCTGTGTTGGATTATCTGTGTATGACTCTGGACTGTGTACCCCGTTGACGATTCCTGCTTCCTGCCATTGCGACCATTCCCTGTCTATCGAACTGTTTCCCGGATTACCTACGTTGTTCCTGTTTTCTGGTGATTATTCTGGCCTGTTGACGATTCAAATAAATGCTGCAAATGGATCCGCACGTCTCAGTCTGACTCCATGTGACACATTCATAGTAACCCTCTGCCACTTTGGATTTAAAGTTTACAGAATTGAAAGGGTTAATTAAAATCAACACACAGACACATACACACAATATTTAAAATTTTGACATCCAGTTTAATTTGTTAACATTAACTATATTAGTTAACATGAACAATAATTAAATAGCATTTATTAATGTTAATTAATATTAAGCTAAAAAAAAGTATTCATATATTATTAAAAGGTACATTAGTACATTTATTTATATTTGTTAAAAATATTTGTGGGTTCATGTATTAATAATACATTATAAGGGTATTCTTAAGGCATTATAATGAATGCATAATAAATTATAAAAAACCTTATAATATGTTGTATCATCTCATGAGCATTCATAAGAACAGTTTTAATGTATTAGAATTTTTTTTTTTTTATTATAGCTTTTATGAGTATGATTACCTCCTCATAGTTATAATGTATAAGTCTCATATTTTGCCATCTTACTGATGTCACTTTACTTAAAGCATACAAAGATCACTTATAAGTAATAATAATAATAATTCTCAAATAGCCATAAGATCAGGTATCAGATCAGATGAATGTATAATATGATCAGTTTAATTATTTTGATGGTACCCGTTAGACAGCTTTTTATAAGTAACTCTGCAACTGCATGTCAGCTAGCAGTAATTATTATTTGTTGTGGTAAATATATGCTAACACTGTATTTAGACAGTTCCCCAAAAGACAAACTGATTATAAGTAACTTTGCAAGAACATGAACCTTCTACTTAGCCTAACATTAAACTAAGTCTACACTGTAAGGAGTGTTAGTTGGTGAGAGTTAGTTGTTAATAGTCAATAGAATAGAATATAATGTAAAAAATAAATCTAATGTGATATAGTCCATTACAAATGAAGTAGGTTTAAAATGGTGTCTACTGTGTGTTATAAATAATCATAATCTTAAAAGTTATAACCTCTAATATTTAAGTATTATAATGTATGATAATTGTTGTTATGAATATTCATTGGATGATATAATATAAGTTTTTTTATAATGCATTATGCGTTCATTATAATGCCTTAGAAATACCCTTATAATAGGGGCTTCATAGAAAGTGTTACCAAATCAGTGAGAGACAAACAAAACATTTCATAATTTTTCATTAAAAAAATAACTAATTTTTTTATGCTTTTTAGTGTTTATTTTAAAAATAGGTAAAAGTATTGTGACAGTACAGTACATAACAACTCCAAATAAATCTATGCATTCGTTTCTTTGTTGCACATTGAGAATGAACAGAATAGGATTAGAGGTAAAAATATTCCTTATCATGCGAGGACCTCTGGTGTTCATCCCTTGTATTACAGTCTTCATTTCTCCCTCTCTCACTTCTGGATACTTTTAATGTTTTTGGGGCCTCTGAGCATGATACAATTTTGATACCAAGCGTATTTTCTAAGAATGATTTGTTCTTCATATATACAAAGTTTTGAAGAGTTGGTATTAGGCACTTTAAAGATATAGAAAAATTAATGCAACTTTTTTTACTGTGACTTTTAAAAAATCACCACATCAACACCGTTCAAGATATCCAAAATCCGCTCACAATTTAGCATTTTGAGTATATTCTTATCATGTTGACAAAGTTTGGTGTGAACTTCTTGTTTCTGCTTTGTTTAGTATGATTTTATTTACAGCCTGATTTTTCCAAAAATCCACATTCAAATAAAAATACCCAACTTCTTGTTTATTATAGCTAATAAGTGTTAATTAGAAAGTTGTCCGGCTTGATGAGACCAATATATGTACCGAGTTTGGTGACTGTAGGCAAAACTAAACCCCCAACTTTTGTCAAAAGGTGGCGCTATAGAGTGCCTCCTCCACGCCCATTTATGGGCTTTTATCAGTGTCTAAATATCATTAATACAGATGTGTGTGTTGAGTTTCATGAAATTCCAAGTATTTTAAGTGGCTCGAAAACGCAAAAAACTAAACTTAAAGTTTGACACGTTGCCATGGCAACATGATAAAAGTTATCGATAATGCCCTTCACAGATTCTCATCGGCCGTGTTTCGACATTATTGGGATGAAGTTTCAAGCAAATTGAGTAAAATTAAGAGGCTGATTTAAAAGCATTTAGAAAACGTTGCGCTTTCTGCTGCCAGTTGGTGGCGCTATAACTTTAACTCATAATAGTCACATCTCTGTGATTGGCATCAGACGGTGAACAAACTGCTGAAGTTTGGTCAAAATCAGACAAAGTGTGTTAAAGTTATTGGATACTTCCTGTTTCTCATTTCTCGCCATAACTTTGTCGCCCCGCCACGGCCAAACCGTTCGAAATATCAAAATTCCCCTGGCAATTTTGCGTCCCCAATGTCTTGAGATCATGCTGACCGAGTTTGGTGGCCATCGGTGGATACACCTAGGAGGAGTATATCAAATTCCATTGCATGCGCTTTTTAGACATCCCTGAATAGCTGACTTCCTGTTGGGCGAAGCACTGACTTTGA
The DNA here is from genome assembly GCF_049309525.1 of Garra rufa. Lineage (NCBI taxonomy): Eukaryota > Metazoa > Chordata > Actinopteri > Cypriniformes > Cyprinidae > Garra > Garra rufa. The sequence goes on along the minus strand of NC_133380.1, from coordinate 10,582,401 downwards.
GCATGAAAGTTGTTCGGCCCGATGAGTTCTATATGTGTATGAATTTTGATAAATGTAGGTCAACCGGTGTGTGCTCCAGTGTCCCTCAAAAGTAAAAATTTTTAATGCTGTGCCACGCCCCCCCCAGGTGACCCCCCCATGTCAAAGTTTGTCCGGCCCTGATGGCCGCAGGTTCCAATGTGTGTGCAAAGTTTCAAGAGTTTTCGTGTATGTTAAGGGCCCCGAAATGACCCAAAACATTGATGAAATAATAATAATAATAATAATTAAAGCTGCAAGCAGCGATGACCGGGCCCTCGCCATATGCGCAGTCACCATCCCGATAGCATCAGGAAAACGGTGCCCAGTTGGCACATGCATTCTGTCATGTATCTGGTCTGTCTTCTCATCATGAACTCTTGCACACACATTCTGGACTGCAATCCCCATAAGCCACTGCACCAATCACTGCACACAGCTGCTCCTCGTTTTCCACCGAACTGATTGCTGCAAACACCTGTTTCACATTTACCCACATGCATTTAAGCCACTCACACACACAGCCACCTTGCAAAGTCTTATCGTTCCATATGGTCGTAATTCTAAGCGTTTTTCTCTGTGTTGGATTATCTGTGTATGACTCTGGACTGTGTACCCCGTTGACGATTCCTGCTTCCTGCCATTGCGACCATTCCCTGTCTATCGAACTGTTTCCCGGATTACCTACGTTGTTCCTGTTTTCTGGTGATTATTCTGGCCTGTTGACGATTCAAATAAATGCTGCAAATGGATCCGCACGTCTCAGTCTGACTCCATGTGACACATTCATAGTAACCCTCTGCCACTTTGGATTTAAAGTTTACAGAATTGAAAGGGTTAATTAAAATCAACACACAGACACATACACACAATATTTAAAATTTTGACATCCAGTTTAATTTGTTAACATTAACTATATTAGTTAACATGAACAATAATTAAATAGCATTTATTAATGTTAATTAATATTAAGCTAAAAAAAAGTATTCATATATTATTAAAAGGTACATTAGTACATTTATTTATATTTGTTAAAAATATTTGTGGGTTCATGTATTAATAATACATTATAAGGGTATTCTTAAGGCATTATAATGAATGCATAATAAATTATAAAAAACCTTATAATATGTTGTATCATCTCATGAGCATTCATAAGAACAGTTTTAATGTATTAGAATTTTTTTTATTTTATTATAGCTTTTATGAGTATGATTACCTCCTCATAGTTATAATGTATAAGTCTCATATTTTGCCATCTTACTGATGTCACTTTACTTAAAGCATACAAAGATCACTTATAAGTAATAATAATAATAATTCTCAAATAGCCATAAGATCAGGTATCAGATCAGATGAATGTATAATATGATCAGTTTAATTATTTTGATGGTACCCGTTAGACAGCTTTTTATAAGTAACTCTGCAACTGCATGTCAGCTAGCAGTAATTATTATTTGTTGTGGTAAATATATGCTAACACTGTATTTAGACAGTTCCCCAAAAGACAAACTGATTATAAGTAACTTTGCAAGAACATGAACCTTCTACTTAGCCTAACATTAAACTAAGTCTACACTGTAAGGAGTGTTAGTTGGTGAGAGTTAGTTGTTAATAGTCAATAGAATAGAATATAATGTAAAAAATAAATCTAATGTGATATAGTCCATTACAAATGAAGTAGGTTTAAAATGGTGTCTACTGTGTGTTATAAATAATCATAATCTTAAAAGTTATAACCTCTAATATTTAAGTATTATAATGTATGATAATTGTTGTTATGAATATTCATTGGATGATATAATATACGTTTTTTTATAATGCATTATGCGTTCATTATAATGCCTTAGAAATACCCTTATAATAGGGGCTTCATAGAAAGTGTTACCAAATCAGTGAGAGACAAACAAAACATTTCATAATTTTTCATTAAAAAAATAACTAATTTTTTTATGCTTTTTAGTGTTTATTTTAAAAATAGGTAAAAGTATTGTGACAGTACAGTACATAACAACTCCAAATAAATCTATGCATTCGTTTCTTTGTTGCACATTGAGAATGAACAGAATAGGATTAGAGGTAAAAATATTCCTTATCATGCGAGGACCTCTGGTGTTCATCCCTTGTATTACAGTCTTCATTTCTCCCTCTCTCACTTCTGGATACTTTTAATGTTTTTGGGGCCTCTGAGCATGATACAATTTTGATACCAAGCGTATTTTCTAAGAATGATTTGTTCTTCATATATACAAAGTTTTGAAGAGTTGGTATTAGGCACTTTAAAGATATAGAAAAATTAATGCAACTTTTTTTACTGTGACTTTTAAAAAATCACCACATCAACACCGTTCAAGATATCCAAAATCCGCTCACAATTTAGCATTTTGAGTATATTCTTATCATGTTGACAAAGTTTGGTGTGAACTTCTTGTTTCTGCTTTGTTTAGTATGATTTTATTTACAGCCTGATTTTTCCAAAAATCCACATTCAAATAAAAATACCCAACTTCTTGTTTATTATAGCTAATAAGTGTTAATTAGAAAGTTGTCCGGCTTGATGAGACCAATATATGTACCGAGTTTGGTGACTGTAGGCAAAACTAAACCCCCAACTTTTGTCAAAAGGTGGCGCTATAGAGTGCCTCCTCCACGCCCATTTATGGGCTTTTATCAGTGTCTAAATATCATTAATACAGATGTGTGTGTTGAGTTTCATGAAATTCCAAGTATTTTAAGTGGCTCGAAAACGCAAAAAACTAAACTTAAAGTTTGACACGTTGCCATGGCAACATGATAAAAGTTATCGATAATGCCCTTCACAGATTCTCATCGGCCGTGTTTCGACATTATTGGGATGAAGTTTCAAGCAAATTGAGTAAAATTAAGAGGCTGATTTAAAAGCATTTAGAAAACGTTGCGCTTTCTGCTGCCAGTTGGTGGCGCTATAACTTTAACTCATAATAGTCACATCTCTGTGATTGGCATCAGACGGTGAACAAACTGCTGAAGTTTGGTCAAAATCAGACAAAGTGTGTTAAAGTTATTGGATACTTCCTGTTTCTCATTTCTCGCCATAACTTTGTCGCCCCGCCACGGCCAAACCGTTCGAAATATCAAAATTCCCCTGGCAATTTTGCGTCCCCAATGTCTTGAGATCATGCTGACCGAGTTTGGTGGCCATCGGTGGATACACCTAGGAGGAGTATATCAAATTCCATTGCATGCGCTTTTTAGACATCCCTGAATAGCTGACTTCCTGTTGGGCGAAGCACTGACTTTGAGCATGAAAGTTGTTCGGCCCGATGAGTTCTATATGTGTATGAATTTTGATAAATGTAGGTCAACCGGTGTGTGCTCCAGTGTCCCTCAAAAGTAAAAATTTTTAATGCTGTGCCACGCCCCCCCCAGGTGACCCCCCCATGTCAAAGTTTGTCCGGCCCTGATGGCCGCAGGTTCCAATGTGTGTGCAAAGTTTCAAGAGTTTTCGTGTATGTTAAGGGCCCCGAAATGACCCAAAACATTGATGAAATAATAATAATAATAATAATAATAATAATAATTAAAGCTGCAAGCAGCGTTGACCGGGCCCTCGCCGTCTGGCAGTCGCCATCCCAATAGCATCAGGAAAACGGTGCCCAGTTGGCACATGCATTCACAATAACCCTTTGGACTAACCCTAACTGTCTCTCCTCCTGTCTGACTCTTTCTCTTACCACCCATCCCACCTCCTTACACTCAGCCACTTACCACACAAACACACACATAGAGTGCAGAGCAGAGTGAGATCAGATTTGTTTTTTAATTTTCTTTCATTCGTGGAGTTTTATATAATTATTAAATGAACTGTGTTTAATCAGAATGAATAGTTATTTGTATGAAAAAAGTTTCAAAGAGTTAGGATGCTGCACTTTAAATATATAATAAATCATTGAAAATTGAAAATGGGAAATGAAATTCTAGGCACGCTATCTGCCTCAAAAACACAGGAAACAAATATTTGAATGTATTTTTTATTTTTATTTATTTGCCATGGCAACAGCATTTGATGCATCAGGGGCGCCTTTACAGACTCGGCCGTGTTTTTACATTATTCTGATGAAGTTTGAATAAAATCGAGTACAAATATATTGTCCGTTGTTCGTTCGTGTTTGTTAGTTCATTAAACAATGTTAACAAAAGAGACCCTATTTTAAATAGTTACCATGTTTTATGATCTACACCCATTTTTCATATTATTTTAATGATCTATAAGCATCTGTGAAATAATTATAAACAAATATATTAAAAATAAATACATATTTACTTAGTTGATGTATTTGTTTCTCATTCTAATTAAGTGAACTGAGCAGTATAGTGTCATACTTATAATATTTTTTATTCTATCAGTGAGATTGTATATATGTATATAAATCATATAATTTTTCCTTAAAAGATTAAAAAAAGATTTTAATGCTCTTTAAGCACCTATACAAAATAATTATGTAAAAGTACACTGACAGTACAGTCTATATCAACTGATTCTATGGATTATTTTCATTCTTATACACTGAGAATGAGCTAAATAGCATTAGAGGTCAAACGATTCCTTATCTTATGAGGACCTCTAGTGTTCATCCCTGGTATTAGAGCTTTAATCTGACAAATTTATGTGACACTTTTAATGTTTTTGGGGCCTCTGAGCATGATAACATTTTGAAACTACACGTATTTCCTAAGAATTTCTTGTTCTTTATATGTAAAAAGTTTTGATGAGTTAGAATAATGCAATTTAAAGATATATGAAAATAACTCTTCATCTTTTTTATTGTTACTTTCATAAATCACCACATCAACACCGTTCAAGATGTCCCAAAGCCGTTCACAATTTAACATCTTCAGTATCTTGGCATCATGTTGACAAAGTTTGGTGTGAACTGTCTGATTCTGCTATGAGTGATATGAATTTATTCACAGCTATATTTAAAAACACAGGAAACAAATGTTAAAGTTTGACATGTTGCCATGGCAACAGCATTTGATGTATCAAGGACCCCTTCACAGATTCTCATCGGCCGTGTTTTGATATTATTCTGATGAAGTTTGAAGCAAATTGAGTAAAATTAAGAGGTTGATTTAAAAGCGTTTTGCAAGCAACACACTTCCTGCTGCCAGTTGGTGGCGCTATAACTTTGACTCATAATAGTCACATCTCTGTGATCGGTATCATACGACGAACAAACTGCTTAAGTTTGGTCAAAATCAGATAAAGTGTGTCAAAATTATTAGACATTTCCTGTTTCTCATTTCTCGCCATAATTTGTCGCCCTGCCACGGCCAAACCGTTCGAGATAGCAAAAATCCCCTGGCAATTTTGCATTCCCAATATCTTGAGATCATGTTGACCGAGTTTGGTGGCCATCGGTGGAAAGGTCTAGGAGGAGTATTTCAAATTCCACAGCTTGATTTTTCCAAAAATCCATATTTAAATAAAAATAGCTGACTTCCTGTTGGTCGTAGCTAATGGGTGTAAATTAGAAAGTTGTCCGGCTTGATGAGTCCAATATATGTACCGAGTTTGGTGACTGTAGGACAAAGTAACCCCCCAACTTTTGTCAAAAGGTGGCGCTATGGAGCGCCTGCTCCACGCCCATTTATGGGCTTTTATCAGTGTTTAACTGTCATTAATACAGATGTGTGTGTTGAGTTTCATGAAATTCTAAGCATTTTAAGTGGCTCAAAAACACAAAAAACTAAAGTTAAAGTTTGACACGTTGCCATGGCAACATGATAAAAGTTATGGATAACGCCCTTCACAGATTCTTATCGGTCGTGTTTTGACATTATTGTGATGAAGTTTGAAGCAAATTGAGTAAAATTAAGAGGCTGAGTTTAAAGCGTTTCAAAAACGTCACGCTTTCTGCTGCCAGTTGGTGGCGCTATAACTTTGACTCATAATAGTCACATCTCTGTGATCGGCATCAGACGGTGAACAAACTGCTGAAGTTTGGTCAAAATCAGACAAAGTATGTCAAAGTTATTAGGCACTTCCTGTTTCTCATTTCTCGCCATAAATTTGTCGCCCCGTCACGGTCAAACCGTTCGAGATATCAAAAATTCCCTGGCAATTTTGCGTCCCCAATGTCTTGAGATCATGCTGACTGAGTTTGGTGGCCATCGGTGGAAAGGCCTAGTAGGAGTATTTCAAATTCCATTGCATGCACTTTTTAGACATCCCTGAATAGCCGACTTCCTGTTTGGCGAAGCATGGACTATGAGTGTGAAATTTGTTCGGCCCGATGAGGTCTATATGTGTATGAATTTTGATGACTGTAGGTCAAACGTTGTGCGCTCCAGAGCCCTTCAAAAGTCGCAATTTTTAACGCTGTGCCATGCCCCCCCCAGGTGACCCCCCCATGTCAAAGTCTGTCCGGCCCTGATGGCCGCAGGTTCCAATGTGTGTGCAAAGTTTCAAGAGTTTTCGTGTATGTTAAGGCCCCCGAAATCCCCCAAAACATTGAAAAAAAAATAATAATTAAAGCTGCAAGCAGCGATGACCGGGCCCTCGCCATCTGCGCAGTCACCATACCGATAGCATCAGGAAAACGGTGCCCAGTTGGCACATGCATTCACAGTAACCCTTCTTCCAGGGTCGATTTAAAGTTTACCGAATTGAAAGGGTTAATTAAAATCAACACACAGACACATACACATACACACAATATTTAAAATGTTGCCATCCAGTTTAATTTGTTAACATTAACTATATTAGTTAACATGAACAATAATTAAATGGCATTTATTAATGTTAATTAATATTAAGCTAAAGAAAGTATTCATATATTATTAAAAGGTACATTAGTACATTTATTTATATTTGTTAAAAATATTTGTGGGTTCATGTATTTATATTACATTATAAGGGTATTCTTAAGGCATTATAAGGAATGCATAATACATTATAAAAAACCTTATAATATGTTGTATAATCTCATGAGCATTCATAAGAACAGTTTTAATGTATTAGAATTTTTACTTTTTTTATTATAGCTTTTATGAGTATGATTACCTCCTCATAGTTATAATGTATAAGTCTCATATTTTGCCATCTTACTGATGTCACTTTACTTAAAGCATACAAAGATCACTTATAAGTAATAATAATAATAATTCTCAAATAGCCATAAGATCAGGTATCAGATCAGATGAATGTATAATATGATCAGTTTAATTATTTTGATGGTACCCGTTAGACAGCTTTTTATAAGTAACTCTGCAACTGCATGTCAACTAGCAGTAACTATTATTAGTAGTGTGCTGAATATATGCTAACACTGTATTTTGACAGTTCCCCAAAAGACAAACTGATTATAAGTAACTTTGCAAGAACATGAACCTTCTACTTAGCCTAACATTAATCTAAGTCTACACTGTAAGGAGTGTTAGTTGGTGAGATTTAGTTGCTTATAGTCAATAGAATAGAATATAATGTAAAAAATAAATCTAATATGATATAGTCCATTACAAATGAAGTAGATTTAATATGGTGTCTATTGTGTGTTATAAATCATAATCTTAAAAGTTATAACCTCTAATATTTAAGTATTATAATGTATGATATTTGTTGTTATGAATATTCATTGGATGATATAATATATTATATTATACGTTTTTTTTATAATGCATTATGCGTTCATTATAATGCCTTAGAAATACCCTTATAACAGGGGCTTCATAGAAAGTGTTACCAAATCAGTGAGAGACAAACAAAACATTTCATAATTTTTCATAAAAAAAATAAAATAATGCTTTTTAGTGTTTATTTTAAAATTATTTAAAAGTATTCTGAAAGTACAGTACATAACAACTGCAAATGAATCTATGCATTTGTTTCTTTGTTGTACATTATGAATGAGCAGAATAGCTTTAGAGGTAAAAATATTCCTTATCATACGAGGACCTCTGGTGTTCATGCCTTGTATTACAGTTTTCATTTCTCTCTTTCACTTCTGGATACTTTTAATGTTTTTGGGGCCTCTGAGCATGATAAAATTTTGATACCAAGCGTATTTTCTAAGAATGATTTGTTCTTCATATATACAAAGTTTTGAAGAGTTGGTATTAGGCACTTTAAAGATATATGAAAATTAATGCTACTTTTTTTACTGTGACTTTAAAAAATCACCACATCAACACCATTCAAGATATCCCAAATCCGCTCACAATTTAGCATTTTGAGTATATTCTTATCATGTTGACAAAGTTTGGTGTGAACTTCTTGTTTCTGCTTTGTTTAGTATGATTTTATTTACAGCCTGAATTTTCCAAAAATCCACATTCAAATAAAAATAGCCAACTTCCTGTTTATTATAGCTAATGAGTGTTAATTAGAAAGTTGTCCGGATTGATGAGAGCAATATACGTACCAAGTTTGGTGACTGTAGGCAAAACTAAACCCCCAACTTTTGTCAAAAGGTGGCGCTATAGAGTGCCTCCTCCACGCCCATTTATAGGCTTTTATCAGTGTCTAAATATCATTAATACAGATGTGTGTGTTGAGTTTCATGAAATTCCAAGTATTTTAAGTGGCTCGAAAACACAAAAAACTAAAGTTAAAGTTTGACACATTGCCATGGCAACATGATAAAAGTTATCGATAATGCCCTTCACAGATTCTCATCAGCCGTGTTTCGACATTATTGGGATGAAGTTTAAAGCAAATTGAGTAAAATTAAGAGGCTGATTTAAAAGCATTTAGAAAACGTTGCGCTTTCTGCTGCCAGTTGGTGGCGCTATAACTTTGACTCATAATAGTCACATCTCTGTGACTGGCATCATACGTTGAACAAACTGCTGAAGTTTGGTCAAAATCAGACAAAGTGTGTTAAAGTTATTAGACACTTCCTGTTTCTCATTTCTCGCCATAATTTTGTCGCCCCGCCACGGCCAAACCGTTTGAAATATCAAAATTCCCCTGGCAATTTTGTTTCCCCAATGTCTTGAGATCATGCTGACCGAGTTTGGAGGCCATCGGTGGAAAGGCCTTGAAGGAGTATTTCAAATTCCATTGCATGCGCTTTTTAGACATCCCTGAATAGCTGACTTCCTGTTGGGCGAAGGACGGACTTTGAGCATTAGAGTTGTTCGGCTCGATGAGGTCTATATGTGTATGAATTTTGATAAATATAGGTCAACCGGTGTGTGCTCCAGAGTCCCTCAAAAGTTGAAATTTTTAACGCTGTGCCACGCCCCCCCCAGGTGACCCCCCCATGTCAAAGTTTGTCCGGCCCTGATGGCCGCAGGTTCCAATGCGTGTGCAAAGTTTCAAGAGTTTTCGTGTATGTTAAGGACCCCGAAATCCCCCAAAACATTGATGAAATAATAATAATAATAATAATAATAATCCTTAGAAAAACAATAGGGCCTTCGCCCATTCTGGGCTCGGGCCCTAATAATCCTTAGAAAAACAATAGGGCCTTCGCCCATTCTGGGCTCGGGCCCTAATAATAATAATCCTTAGAAAAACAATAGGGCCTTCGCCCATTCTGGGCTCGGGCCCTAATTAAAGCTGCAAGCAGCGATGACCGGGCCCTCGCCGTCTGTGCAGTCGCCATCCCGATAGCATCAGGAAAACGGTGCCCAGTTGGCACATGCATTCACAGTAACCCTTTGGACTAACCCTTACTGTCTCTCCTCCTCTCTGACTCTTTCTCTTACAACCCATCCCCCCTCCTTACACTCAGCCACTTACCACACAAACACACACAGAGAAGAGTGAGATCAGATATGTTTTTTTTATTTTCTTTCATTCGTGGAGTTTTATGTAATTATGAAATGATCTGTGTTTGATCAGAATGGATAGTTATTTGTATGAAAAAAGTTTCAAAGAGTTAGGATGCTGCACTTTAAATATATAATAAATCATTGAAAATGTAAAAATGAAAATGAAATTCTAAGCATGATATCTGCCTCAAAAACACAGGAAACAAATATTTGAATCTATTTTTTATTTTTATTTATTTGCCATGGCAACAGCATTTGATGCATCAGGGACGCCTTTACAGACTCTCATCGTTTTTTTTTTTTTTTCATTATTCTGATGAAGTTTGAAGAAAATCGAGTACAAATATATTGTTCGATGTTTGTTCGTGTTTGTTAGTTCATTAACCATTGTTAACAAAAGAGACCCTATTTTAAATAGTTACCATGTTTTATGGTCTACATTCATTTTTAAATTTTATTTTAATAATCTATAAGAATCTGTGAAATAATTATAAACAAATACATTAAAAATAAATACATATTTACTTAGTTGATTTTTTTGGTCTTTTTGTATTTGTTTCTCATTCTAATTAAGTGAACTGAGCAGTATAGTGTCATACTTATAAGATTTTTTGTTCTATCAGTGAGAGTGTATATATGTATTTAAATCATATAACTTTTCCTTAAAAGATAAAAAAAAAAGATTTTAATGCTCTTTAAGCACCTATACAAAATAATTATGTATAAGTACACTGACAATACAGTACAAATCAACTGATTCTATGGATTATTGTCATTCTTATACACTGACAATGAGCTAAATAGCATTAGAGGTCAAACGATTCCTTATGTTATGAGGACCTCTAGTGTTCATCCCTGGTATTAGAGCTTTAATCTGACAAATTTATATAACACTTTTAATGTTTTTGGGGCCTCTGAGCATGATAACATTTTGAAACTACACGTATTTCCTAAGAATTTCTTGTTCTTTATATGTAAAAAGTTTTGATGAGTTAGAATAATGCAATTCAAAGATATATGAAAAAACTCTTCATCTTTTTTATTGTTACTTTCATAAATCACCACATCAACACCGTTCAAGATATCCCAAAGCCGTTCACAATATAGGGAACATTTTCCCAATATTCTGAGGATGACGATAAGAACAAGTAATTCATGATGATAACAAAATGTTATTATTGCTTGCTTTACGTCCACCACTTCTGCTTAAATGTCATCGTTACCTATCTGTCCAATTTGTGTGTGGATATTGCTTTGCAGGTGACACCTGTTATAAAACATCACTTTTAAGCGCTACATAACTAAGAATCAATTAGGAAAACGGTGCCCAGTTGGCACATGCATTCACATTAACCCTCAGCCAGTTTGGATTTAAAGTTTGAATTGAAAGGGTAAAATTTTAAAATCAACACACAGACACATACACACTAAATGTACAATTTTACCATCCAGTTTCATTTGTTAACATTAACTATATTAGTTAACATGAACAATAATTAAATAGCATTTATTAATGTTAATTAATATTAACCTAAAAAAGTACTCATATATTGTTTAAAGGTAAATTAGTATCTTTTAACATAGTGTATGTACTGTGAATTAACATGAACATGAACACAGTTCATGTGGGTGTACAGCAATACACAATAAAGTGCTCAATAAACCCTTCATTCTTTAAAAATCAAGTTGGGTATTGTAATGGGGCGATATATAAATATAACTCATCTTAAAATGGTACAATTTTCAGATGTTTTGAACAGATAACAGCAAAGTTTGTTTTGTTGTCAAAGTTTGTCTTGAAATTGTTAGTGTTTTTTTTATTCAATCTAAAATTTAAATTATGAAAATAAATGTCTATCAATGAAGATAAATCGCTCATGCTAAAAAGTTGTATTTTTCTTAATCTTTTGCTATGTGACTGAATAGGACAAGTTCATGGTATAGTTCAGTAAAAAATAAATAAACAACTGCAATATACAAAGAATGAAAGAGTTTGTGACCCTTTATATTTTCTTAAAGATCAGACTCTCAAAGTTCAGACATATTTATCTAGATTAAACTACAGCAATGTGTAATGTGCAATGAGCATCTTCCTCAAAGATGGTCTGAAGCAAAACAGCATGTTCCACTGGTCTCTCTCCCTTTCACCCCTCCCCCCTTCAGTCACTCTTAGTGTCAACACAGACAGTCAGCCCAGTGACAGCAGGTTACTGAGTTCTTATTTTAATTTTCTTTAATTCATAGAAGCGTGATTAGTTATGATATTACCAGCACTTGCTCATGATGATTAGATCTTTGTGTGAAAAAAGTTTTAAAGAGTTTGGATGCTGCACTTTAAAGATATAAAAAATTAGGGTTATGTTTTTTACTACATCTTTAAAAAATCACCACGTCAACACCGTTCAAGATATCCCAAATCCGCTCGCAATTTAACATCTTCAGAATCTTCTCTTCATGTTAAAAAAGTTTGGTGTGAAAAGCTTTTTTTTCTTAGAAGGAGTGTGAATTTGTTTACAGCCTGATTTTTCAAAAAATCCACATTCAAATCAAAATAGCCGGCTTCCTGTTGGTCTTAGCTAATGAGTTTAATTTAGAAAGTTGTCCAGATTGATGAGAACAATATATGTACAGAGTTTGGTGACTGTAGGAAAAATTAACCCCCCAACTTTTGTCAAAAGATGGCGCTATAGAGTGCCTGCTCCACGCCCATTTATGACCTTTTGCCAGTGTCTAACTATCATTAATATTGATGTGTGTGTTGAGTTTCATGAAATTCTAAGCATGTTATCTGCCTCGAAAAGACAGGAATCTAATTTTAAAGTTTGAGACGTTGCCATGGCAACAGCATTCGATTTATCATCGACCCCTTTACATATTCTTATCGGCCGTGTTTTGACATGATTTTGATGAAGTTTAAAGAAAATCAAGTAAAATTAAGAGGCTGATTTCAAAGCATTTTGAAAATGACACGCTTCCTGCTGCCAGTTGGTGGCGCTATAACTATGACTCATAATAGTCACATTTATGGAATCGGCATCATACAAGGAACAAATTGGTGAAGTTTCATCAGAATCAGGCAATGTGTACAACAGTTATTAGACACTTCCTGTTTCTCATTTCTCGCCATAACTTTGTCGCCTTGCCACGGCCAAACCGTTCGAGATATCAAAAATCCCCTCGCAATTTAGCGTCCCCAATGTCTTGAGATCATGCTGACCGAGTTTGGTGACAATCCTATGGAAACCCTGGGAGGAGTACGTTAAATTCCAGAGCATGCGCTTTTTAAACAGCCCTAAATATCTCACTTCCTGTTGCGTGGAGCCTATGACATAGAGTACAAAAGTTGTTCAGCTCGATGAGTTCTATATGTGTACCGAGTTTCATATCAATACGTGTAAGTATGTGTGCGCAGTACATCAAGTTTTCAAACTGTGTTCCAGGGGGCGCTGTAGAGGCCCTGAACCACGCCCGGGTCCCAGCCTCTGTGGCGTCCGGACGACGGCAGATTCCAACGTGTGTGCAAATTTTCAAGAGTTTTTGAGTATGTTAAGGCCCCCAAAAGTGCCCAAACGGTTGAAAAAAAAAAAAATAAATAAAAAAAAAAATAAGAACCCTTAGAAGAACAATAGGGCCTTCGCCCTTTTGGGCTCGGGCCCTAACTAGTGTAAAATAGACTTATAAAAGGAAATGAGGGTGAAATGTTAAAATTCCAATAACACACTATTGTCAAAATTCATGTAGTTGGCATTAACACAGACAAGAGTTTGAGATTTTGGGCTTGTTGTTGTTTCATTAAGTGTTTTTTCAGACTAGTGGAAAGAAAACACCCCAAAGACACCAAGTGTTTCTTTTATATAGCACTTTATCTATTTGTGTCAATGGAGTTCAATTACAATACATATTTTTAAAGGCCGTTTTGTCAAAATGAGTTTTTCTCCTACACTGAGCCATAAATCTCCACTTCAGTAACACTTACACACATAAAAAATGTAAACATTTACATTTCTAATCCTGTCTATATTCTGAAGGTTTTTACAGAGGGATATTTTAATATATAATTTGCTTGATTTTATACATTTTATTCCCCCAAAAAATGTTAAAAAATTTTTTTTTCAGAATTACGGAGTGACAAAATGCTCTGCAAAAACATTTGACTCTAATATGTAAAAAAAATTTAAACAAGAATTTTGAAACTCCATCCAGTGTTTAGATTTTTGTACTAGAAATGTATGCAAATTAGCACATATTTCATTATATAACACATAATTTGCATATTTAAACCTAACATTTTAGAAAAGTTGTAATACAAAAAATGTTTGCAATTATTAATAGAATCAATTAACTGGGCAGGTAAGGTGATAACTATTATTTATTTATTTTTTCATTAATAAATTATTAACAATTTTTGCATTTTTTTGGATCATCAGCCTTCAAAGCTTGTTAAATATTAGTCACAGAGATTTACTTTAAATTTCACCAAGCTGATTACTCACTAGAAACAGATTTTATCGTCTTATTTTGAAGTAAAAACATGGTTATATCTAAGTTGTGATTTGTTTACTTCGTTTTTTTAATTAGTCTTTCCATAAACAGCATTATATTGTTCATTCAGCCTGATTTGCAAAGGTGGAACACGCACAAACAAAAGACTTGGGATTTATCGCATGAATCACAGCCGAGCATAATCAATCATATCCAATCAAATTGCAATGACTGGTCACGTGACTTTATCCCATTCATTCTCAATTACTCCCCCACGAACTCACAGCATTGTTTAAGGGGTCTGTTCAAACTCAATGGGCTCAGGGAAAAAGAGAGAGACGTGGTGTTGCTATTAGACAATGTTTCTTTAGAAAATGTGATTTATACACATTTTAATGTTATATTTTGTGATATTGGCATCCAATATTTGGATGAGAAAATGTTGTTTTCACTGAAAATGTCATTGTTGTTGTTTTTATTGATCAGGGTGCTTCATCAAGTTACTCTGGATAAACGACAACCAACATAACTATCATGTCAAGTAGAAAATTAAAAAGGCAACTAGCAAACCAACTGAACCAATGAGCAAGACTTCCTGAAGGGAACCCCAAAATAGTTAGACCCACCATAGCTGCAAAAGTCTGGCTTGTCATTTGTTTCTAAAGTCTCACTTCATTAGCTACAAAGTACATTAGATAACACAGCTCTTCACTATCTAAAGAAGTGTTCTGGAGAGAAACAGTGGTATCTGTCTTCAGCCCTGCTGCGTGTTCTTTCTGCCTCAGCTGCGGAGAGACTAATGCGACAACACCGTAAGAACCAAGCACCTCAGAGCCAAGAGACGTCCAAACATGCTGCATCAGTGGAAACCAGAGGTCTTTGGGTGCCTAGGGAGCATCGCAAACAAAGCGTAAGGCCCGTGCCAGTCGGGCAGAAGGTTTGGAAAAGAGTTAAAAGTTAATTACAGTGGCCTAGTGGGTCATTGTGTTGGCACAGGTGTTAGATGTTATCACCAAACCCCAGCACTGCGGCTGCTGCTGCTGCTGACGTACCACTCATATCTCAATGGCCGATTATGTTTTTTCTCCTCCGCAATTGTTTACGTCGTTTTGTGTGAGTGCACTAAGAGAGCTGTTGTGGAAAACCTGCACTCTGTTGTTGAAGGGAAAAAAAAACTCTCACAGGGACAATTTTTCCATCATCATGTCTTATTTCGTTTATCCGGAAATTATATCAGCTCCTTACACAGCTGAAAGCCTGATTGCTTTCCTGACCCTCTCTACTTCAAAACAGGTGAACAGATGAAAAAAGTAATGGCAAAGCATGACCAAATGTTAAGTTTTTTAAATGTATGGGTGAATGAAAACAATAGAGAACTTATTACACTAGATAAGGTAAGATCAGATCAATTAAACTGAAACTCTGCAATTGACACTGCTCTCTGGAATATAGACCCTATGAATGCGGTCCATTCATAAAAATGGAATTTACTGTATAACGTGAAATGTCACGGAATTTGCTGGTTTTTGGATGAATAAATCAAAACTAGGTCAGTACATTTAAGCCGCAAAAATACTGCTGTGTTTTTTAGCCTCTGCCACGTCAATATGTGACCCTGGACCACAAAAACAGTCTTAAGTAGCATGGGTATATTTGTAGCAATATCCAGAGATACACTGTATGGGTCAACATTATCAATTTTTTTATTTATAATATTTATAATATTGGCATATGAACTAAAGATCATATTCCATGACGATATTTTGTAAATTTTCTACTGTAAATACATTAAAAGCTAATTTTTGATTAGTAATATGCATCGCCAAGAACTTTATTTAGACTGTTTAAAGGTGATTTTCTCAATATTTAAATTTTTTGCACCCTCAGATTGCTAATTTTCAAGAAGTTGTGTCTCGACCAAATATTGTCCTATCCTAACAAACCATAATCAATCAACACAGGGCTCTAGACTAACTAGTCGCACTTGTGCGCCTAACTTTTTTTCTTAGTTGCACCCAAATTTTCGAAATTAGGTCGCACTCTTGAGCCCTGCAATGGAACGCTTACTTGTTCAGCTTTCAGGTATGTTGTATAAATCTCAGTTTCATAAAATTTCCCTTTATGACTGGTCTTGTGGTCCAGGGGCACATGTATGAGTACATGAACAAATAAACAATCTCTAGAACTGCAGAGTCAATTCATGAGCATTTTACTATTTCTTGTGAATTTTTTTTATTTTTATGGTATCATATACAAACAGAAACTTTAAGGTCGTCACAGCAACCCGTCAAAATAAAAGTTCAGTTTAACTGGAAGAAACTGATAAAAAAAATATATTACTTAATGTAATGATAGTAGTGCTACTAATAATAATTTGTGTAAAAAATAAAATCAATTTGGTGCCGATAGTCTTTTGGGCAGCGCTCCGGGCATCCCATGTTCGAATCCCAACTATACCTTTTTTTTCCCCTGTGAATTCTGATCTATCCTATCAAAATAAAGGCAAAAAATGCCCAAAATAAATCTTTAAAAAATATATATAAATAAATATAAAATAAAAATAAATAATTAAAATAAAATCAATTAATTAGATATGCTTTTGATTATTACAATTTAATGAAAACATTCAAATGAAATCCAATACATTCATGTAAAATACAGATTTGGTAAAAAAATAACTGTTTTCTACAATATACTTGTATCTATTTGCATACAATATACAGTAAATGCAATGTATTCCTGAGTTGGCAAAGCTACATTTTCAGCATCATATCTCCAGGCTTCAGTGTCACATGATCCTTTAGTAATCATTCTAATATACTGATTTGCTGCTCAAGAAACATTTCTGCTTAATATTTTTGGAAACTATTCTTCAGATTTTTTTGCTGAATAAAAAGTTTTATTATATTTATATTTTTTTAACATTATAAATGTCTTAAATATCACTTTTGATCAGTTGAAAGCATCCATGCAAAATTTCCTATATATTATATTTTATAATATTATATTATTATATTATATTATTTTATAATACTATAATATTTTACTGACTTCAAACTTTTAAATGTCAGTGTGACTGGTTTCTTTCATAACTTTACACATTCTCCTTCTGCTTACATAATAGTTATTTGAACCAAATAGTAATATAACAAGTTTCACATCTGGTTCCTGATCAAGCTGACAAATCTATTTAAAGACTGCTGTCTGTACAATTTTTTAACCTATAAGAAACAGTTCAAATATTACACAAAAGTTTGTTCTTTGTGCAAAGCTATCGCATTGCTTTAAAATCAATTAATCTTTTTTGGATTACCATCCAATTATGTGAGTATGTTTTCAAAGGAAGCAGAAAAAATGTGTGACCCTGGACCACAAAACCAGTCATAAGGGTAAATTTTTTATTGATATTGAGATTTACATCATACATCATCTGATCAATAAGCTTTCCATTGATCTATGGTTTGTTAGGATAGAACAATATTTGGCCGAAATACAACAAAATCTGCAATCTAAGGGTGCAAAAAAATAAAAAAATACTGAGAAAATCACCTTTAAAGTTGTCCAAATTAAGTTCTTCGCAATGTATATTACTAATCAAAATCAAAATCTTTACTTAACATCCTAGAGGTTTTTGGCATAAAAGAAAAATCTATAATTTTGACCTATATAATGTATTGTTATAGATATTGCTACAAAAATACCCTGTGCTACTAAAAGGGATAGTTCACCCAAAAATGAAAAATTGATGTTTATCTGCTTACCCCCAGGGCAAAAACCGATCGTTTCGTGTCTTAGGACATCAACGTATCGTCACGAGTCACAGGGTGTAATTTGGATTTGTCTGTGCATGTTTTTGTTTATTTTTAAAGGTTTGGTGCCCATCTACATCCATTATATGACTGTCAGACTGCACCGGTTTTCGTAAAAAATCTTTGTTTGTGTTTTTCTGAGGAAACAAAGTCACCTAAATCTTGGATGCCCTGGGGGTAAGCAGATAAACATCAAATTTTCATTTTTGGGTGAACTATCCCTTTAAGACTGGTTTTGTGGTCCAGGGTCACATATGGGCTTAAACAACAATGGAACGAATAAAATATGGCAAGGTTTTCAGTTTTGGATAAAGCATTCTTTTAACAGAGATGTACAGTGCCTTGCAAAAGTATTCATACCCCTTCATTTTTTTCCACATTTTGTTTTGTTGCAGCATTATGTTAAACTGCTAAATTACTTTTTTTCACATCAATCTACATCTCATACACCATAATGACAAAGCACAAAACAGGTTTGTAACAACTTTGCAAATTTATTAGAAATAAAAAACTGAAAAGATCCCGTTGCATAAGTATTCATACCCTTTTCTGGGACACTCGAAATCTAGCTCAGGAGCATTCATATTGCTTCTAGATGTTACTACACTTGGAGTGGAGTTAAACTGTGGCAAATTCATTTGAATGTGTATGAGTTGGAAAGGCACACACCTCTCAGAAAAGATCTAACAGCTGAAAATTCATATCAGAGCAAAAACCAAGTCCTGAGGTCAAGATAACTGCCTGTAGAGCTCAGTGACAGACTTGCGTTAAGGCAATGATCTAGGGAAGAGTTCAGAAAAAAATCTGCTGCATTGAAGGTTCACAGAAGCATGTAGCCTCCATTATCCATAATGGAAGATGATTGGAACAACTAGGACTCTAGAAAATGTCTGCCAGCCCCCATCCAAGCTGACAGAGTTTGAGAGGTGAAAAGGTGAGGCAAAGAATGGCAGATAATTGCCAAATGCAGATGTGCAAAGCTTGTCACATCATACCCAAAAAGACTTGAGGCTGTAAAGGTGCTTCAACTATGTACTGAGTTAAGGGTATGAATACGTATGCAATGTACTTATTTCAGTGTTTTATTTTTTAATAAATTTGTAAAATTTGCAAATCTGGTTTTTGCTTTGTCATTATTATGGTGTATGGAGTGTAAATTGATGTGGGGGAAAACTAATTTAAAGCAGTTTAACATAATACTGCAATAAAACGTGAAAGGCACTGTAAATTCTATGATTTGCTGTTTTCTTATACAAGGGCTTGACTTGTGGCCCTGACTGAGGTAAGGCAGGTCTGAGGGAAATATAGGGCAAATGAAAAAGGAAAACACTCAACAAGGGAACAGTGGTGACTACAGCACCATCTAGTGTCAACTCTTAAAGTACTACGGTAATTGCTCATTAATCAACATCAACATTAATCTGATAAATCATGCGTGTTTGCTTAATCATGCAAGTCTTGAGACATTGCGGTTAAAGATCCTGGTAATCAAAGCTGTTTTAGCGTGTTTGTGCCTCTATAAGATCCATCAACTTGCAAAGTCTGTTTAAACAACGCTGCCTTGCTTCAGGCTCAACATCAATGTAGCTTGTGGGGTTTTTTAAGGCCACAAGCCCCTACAGTCTTTCCCTCTCTCACACAGAGAAAGCAACCAGAAAAAAACTGCCTCCTTTGTGAATTCCTATCACCAATCTGAGCCTTCTCCTCATGTTTCGGTGGCTAAACACTGGAGCTATTCCTGAAAGCTTTAGTCACATGATGGCTCTTGGAGAACACTGTGAAAAGGCTTCCACCCCTTTTCACTTCCAAATGTGTCCCAGTTTCATGCTCTGCTTGACTTTGCCAGGGCACTAGACAGATGGCATTGACCATTTCTACATTCTGCTCAGAGGACAGGTTGTCCAAAGCCTCTTTCAGGCTTTGAAAAAACAGTTTTGATCAAACTGTACAGTAGGACTTTGCAAAGTGCACTTCTACTTCTTTTTCGGGTTAGATATACAGTACAGAGCATACTAGTACTTGCCTAAAAGACACAAATTCATTCTGCTGAATGATCATGTACTATCATATCTGCATGGTCCTTTAAAGAGTATCACTGTAAACATCCAAATTATTCATGGTATTTCCATGTAAAACACAAAACATGGTGATACTATAATACTTTTTATTAGCAATGTACCATGCTATTATTAATGAAATGATTAAAACAGTTTTTTGGTAACTGAAATAAAGCTAAAATAATATATAAAAAGTAAATGAGAAGGTAGATAAAAAATAGAAGTGTTGTCTCGGCAGCTAACTTTTAAGCTTAATATTTAAGTTGAAGTACTAAAAAGACTAAATATAATATTTTTAATATTAAATATATTAAAAAGCCTATCTAATAAAATGACAGAAGCACATAAAATTATTAAACTACAAATAAAATTGAAAACATTGAAAACTCAAATTCAAAATTAATTAATGCTAAAATAGAATATAAACAATACTGAAACAAAGTTTATATATGAAATATATGAAATATTAAATAAATTTAAAAAACCTATCTAATAAAAATGACAAAAGCACATAAAACATTGTTATACTACAAATAAAACTGAAAATGTAAAATCAAAACTAATAAATACTATTATAGAATATAAATAATACTGAAATAGGTTAAATATAAAATATTAAATAAACATTAAATATTAAGTATTTAAAAAAAAAACACATTTAAAACTAATTAAATTATTAACTTCTATAATGGAATAATACTAATATAACACTAAAATAATACTGGAAATTATCATATATTAAAATCATTCTTACATTATAGCTGATCAAACTAAATACATTTTAAAATTATATTTTCTATTTTAAAATTCTATCTAGTAAAACATTAAATACTAAAATGAGCATTATAATGTACAGTAGTGTTATTTTTGCTTAAAATAAGATGTCAAAAAATTTTATATCATACAAATTTTATAACAAACAAATCAAGCTCACTAAAGACAAGTAAACAATCAGCGATTAAATAAGAATTAGAAACTAATTACAAGCAACAGGACAAAAAACTACAGTAGAACAAATAAATAAGAAATGCTACATACAGTACATTGTATAAAGTAATCAAATGTATAAATTGTGTAAATTATATATATATATATATATATATATATATATATAGTGTTGTCACGATACTGGAATTTCTAACTTCGATACGATACCTTGAAAAATATCGATATTCGATACTATTTTCGATACCACAGAGAAAAAAAAACTGCCACAATAGTAATTAAAAATGTCTTTTTTAATTTAAAGATAAATATAGTCTAGAACATGACAATGAGGTATATGCATATGTACACTGCTACAGCCCTGTTCAGCTTCTTAACTTCATTTGAGTTTGAGCTTCAAACTTTATTTGCTGTTCAAATACAACTGGTAGTGTAGGTCGTAAACCTTTTCTTTTTCTTTTTAGACCACACAATTAACTAAACTATCTAACTAATCTTAGAACTTAAGTTAATGGTAAAAGTTATTTGTTAGTTAACATGAATAAACAATGAAAAATACTTTCAAAACACGTATTAATCTTAGTTAAAAATTAATTTAATCTATAATTTACTAATACATTAACCAATTAAAATCCAAAGTTATATCTGTTAATATTTTTTATTGGACCGTGCTAACATGATCCGTTGTATTTTTATTACCTACCGTTATCAAAGATTCAAATATTCTGTAACAAATGCATTGCTCATCATTCATAAATGCTGGTTATACATTAACATTATTTGACGAACAGTTTTAATGCCGGATTCATAATCAACGATCCATGCAAGCAAACATGCGTGCATCACACACAAAAACAATGCTCAGTTGCTCACTGGATAGACATCAAGACAAATCACACAATTTAAGTAATTTTTTTTTTTTTTTTTTTAAATAAAGTTAAATAAGCGCAGTTAATTTACATTTGACCGCAGTTAAAGTATTTACTCGTCTAAGATTCCTCAATCTGTTTATATTAACGAACTACGGTAAAAAAAAAAAAAAAAAAAAAAAACGGGACAAGACTCATATCAGCAACAATAATAGGCAATCTTATTTAATGATTCAGATGATAATGTTAAAATGAGCACAGTTCTTCTTTATTTAGATACGGGTGTCTGTCTTTCAGGTCCTTTGCGAAATTAGTGGTAGTGGTAGCGCCTTTTGTTAGCACTGCTCTGTAGCAACTCTTACATATTGGCTTGCTTGTGTACTTCGGCTTTCCACATTCATTTGTTTCATATCCGAAATATTTCCAGATAGCACTCCTGCTGTGCTCTTTATCAAACAAAGCCGGTCGCGGAGTGCCGCGCTCTCCTTTCTATTCGCTTCACTTGAATGAGACGGCACTGCGGTCACGTGTGGTGTTTGTAAACTCGCCTTTGTGTAGAAGTGAAAGTGACAGCTCGGCTAGTATCGATACTTCGGGAAATTAGTATTGGTATCGTTCGAATATTTCAGTATCGATATTTATCGAAATATCGATATTTTTGACAACACTAATATATATATATATATATATATATATATATATATATATATATATATATTACTTCTTATTAAAGTTACAAAAGTGATTTAGTCAAGAGCAGTGAGACATTTTCTCCCTTTTGTTGTTTGATTAACATGAATGACAGATATTAGCAGAAATAGTAGACTGCTGTCACTTTAGGAGCTACCCAGATCCAAAATACCTTTACATTTGTTATCTTTCTCAGCTCTTTGCCTTCACTTAAGATACAAATTACTGTTTCATGATGATACTTGCAAAGACGGGCATTTTGACATTTGAAAGTGTGTGTATTTAATCATTCAAGGCCTCTAAAGTGGCAAAAATAAAGTTCAATACTCTTCATGTGCACGCAGCTCTCTGACAGCAATATGTAGTGCTTCTTTTCATATTTTGTGGTAAGAATGCACCAGATTTATCAGTGCATTCACATTTATAAATGTGAAACTTTAAACGCAATTACATTACTGTACATAGATCAGTGTCAGATACCTGTAAACCGGCTGCATTTCACGTGCAATTCCAATAACGGCCTCCGCAGGGAAATGGTTAAACTCTTGGAAGAGGTCTCTGATGTTGCTTCTGAATTTGAGGTCCAGGTCCAGCTGAACAATGCGCTTCAGTTCTAGGAAGCAAAAGAAGGACAAAATAAAGCAAATCTGTACAAACTCAGCACACTAAAATAATCACATTCTGATTCTGATCTATATTGTTTCTTCATGTGCACTAATGCAAAAAAACCCGCAACTCAGTTGAATTAACAAATGATGAACATCATCATTCAGAGGGGTTTTCTCACGTCGGATGGCCTCACGGTCTTCGTGTGAGCTCACTGGACAACAAAGCCCTCAAGACAACATAGTGGACGCAGCATTGTGGAGCAGAGGCCGCGCACACAATGACACACATCCGGAAAGCAAAACATAGGGGGCCCAAACTATGCTTGTTGTAATTAGAACAATGAAAAGAGAGCAGCCAGCCGGAGCTGTTTAGTCGGTCAGGCATTTCACACCGACGTCTCTCCAAACAAGCACCAGAAACTGGACGAATCAATACGAACGATCTCAGTGCTCCCCTCCAAACACACAGGCTGACTACAAAACACTCTGTGAGCAATGATAAAAGGACGACAAGTGCTGAATTTGTATGAAACAGGAAGCACATCTACAGTGCATGGAGATCAAAAACAAAACTTTTTATTATGTTCAGTTTATCCTACACCAGATTAATCAACTGTAACAAGCAGCTACAAGTAGATAATAGCTGTGTACTTCAAAAATCACAGTTAAGACATTTACAATGTTAGATTTATACCGTGGACCACAAAACCAGTCATAAGTAGCAGGGGAATATTTGTAGCAATAGCCAACAATACAGTGATTTTTCTTTTTTGCCAAAAATTATTAGGATTTAAGTAAAGATCATGTTCCATTAAGATATTAAGTAAATTTACTACTGTAAATATATCAAAACTTAATTTTTGATAAGTAATATGCATTGCTAAGAACTTCATTTGGACAACTTTAAAGGCAATTTCCTCAATATTTAGATTGTTTTGCACCCTCAGATTCCAGATTTTCAAATAGTTGTATCTCGGCCAAATATTGCCCTATTTTAATAAACCATACATCAATGGAATTATTATTCAGTTTATTTATTCAGCTTTCAGATGACGTTTAAATCTCAGTTAAAAAAAAAAAAAATTGACCCTTATGACCCTATATGTTTTTTGCGGGCCAGGGTCTGATATTTCAAATAAATGCTGATCTTTTGAACTTTTTTTCAAAATGTAATTATTTAACAATATAGTTGTTTTTAACTATATTTTTGATCAAATAAATGCACCCTTGATTAGCAAGTTAACAAGTTGGCATCTATTAAATGTATGCACTGTGAACAAACAGGAACAAACAATATATCTTTTTTTATTATTTTATTCATTAAAAAGGATTAACAAATGCTGTATAAAAGCTAGTTTTGCATAGTATTGCCAATACAATTATTATGTTAACAAATGACAATTTATTGTTACCAAATGGTTTCCAAATTGTTCTGATGCAATTGATTTTATTTAGCTGAATACTAATAAAAACAACAAAAACAGGCAGTTTACGTTTATAATATCAGTCATTGCCATAATAAAAATTATGGCTGGGTAAAAAAATATTGATTTCTTCAATTTAATAGATTCTCATTTTTACAAGATGATATCAATTCGCTAATTACAAGAATCGATTAGTCTAGAGTAGACTGTTTTCAATTAATGAATGGAACATTCACAATAAGCACTTTAAGCTTTGTGTTGTTAGTTCTGATATGAAACTCAGATGATAGATGAAAGTTTCAGATTTCAAATTCTGTCCATTTTATTACAATGCTCAAACAATAAATGCCATTTGGTACGGTTTAATGTGGACTGACAGATTGCTGCAGCGCCTCAGTTCAAGAGAAGTGCATAGAGTAAGTGAACCAATCATCTCCTCCACTTAAATAGCAGTTTTAATCCTGAAATAAACATGAATAAATATCAGAAGGCAAGTTAAAAGAAAGAACAACTTAGTGAAATCTGTATCCTGTCTCATGTAATCACTCAATCAGTGTTTCAACCACAGGAAAGACCTCAATTTAACAGCTTGTAAACAATCACGTAATGTCACATTTACCTCAGGAAAAAGACGTATTTGGTGATTATAAAATCCTTAGTAAACTCTAGAAAGAAGCATTTTGCTAAACATATGCACTAACATATTTTTACTGTTCTTCAATATTTTATTAATAAATACTATCCGGATATAATGTACCAAATGAACCGAACTACAAGTGTAAACACACACTCTTAGTTTGGTGCCACAAGTGGTGCTGAAATATTAAAATAAAATAAGAAGGTCTTAAAACGATTAAATCCCAAAGACCAACCTCGACTCCCCGGTTTGAATAAGAACCATTTTTACCATCCAAAAACAGAGCTGCTTCAAACCTCCCAAAATAAAACCCATGCTTCAAAGTACACTAGATCAAAAGAGGAACAGTCGCTTTGGGCAGGATGAGCCACAGAGGCTTGGTGTGCACCAGAGGGCTTGTCACCAAGCAGGTTAAAATGCACCTTTGAAGCATTAACCACTGCACTAATTCATCATCTCATTGGGCCTCTGCAGCCTGAAGCGATAAAGACTCTCATGAAACGGGTCCACATGAAGTGCACCATGGCCCAGGGTGCTAGAGACAAGCCTGTGGAAGCCTTATAAACACATTTTATAGTTTTAGCTAAGTACATACACATCTAGGACATTCGAAGCATGTTTGCAGTTTGCAGTTGAACATGCTCAAAAATAGCCTGGTCATCACAGAAGCTTGACATACTTTTAAAAGAGTGCCTGTGTTTTACAGATTTGTACAGTTTTGCACTAGGTTTTCTAGGACTCTTTTAGGTTTTCCAAACTCTTTAGATAGAAATCCTCCTGCAAATGTAGTGTTTATTCACAGTTTGAAACCCAATTGAGGTGAAAAACAATACAAAGTAATCCAAGTAATCTACTTTATCAGTTAGTCCTTACTAAAAGTATGGAGCAGGTGGAATTCCATCTGTTCTCTGTGGATTATGGCTTTGTTGCCTTCCTGAGTGAAAACAACAGCAAGTGATATAGGCTGATATAGGTCAACCTCATTATGAGATTAAAACCTGGTCTTATCTGCTCATTCTCCATCAGTAAGACAAATATCTTGAATGGTAAAAGGTTAAATGCAATGAGGTGGTTAAAATCTGGTATGAGAGACACCCTATAGAAACAGAAACCTTTTTCCTAGAACATTTTCATAATCATGTGGAAGGTCATGTAGCCACATGGAGTCACATGACTGACTATAAGATCACTGACAACTGTAAAAATGGTGTTGCGTAAAGTTTCAAAAAGATGAAATGTCTAGATATATACTTTTTTAAACACTAACAGTAAATCCTTAGTATAGTGACTCAATTCTACACAAGTCAAATGGAAAATGAGTCACAAAACTGACTGCCTTAAATATCAGATGTTTCTTTTTAAGTATATCAAAAGGTCTATTTTGTCCTTTAAAGCATATAATAGAATTCACTAGCTGTTCAAACACCTTTTCAGCTTTAATGTTGATAAAACAGTATCTGAGGTAGTTCTACAAATAATATATATAATCAAACAGTGTCTTAACCAAACCCAACGTGATAAAAGTGTTGTTATTGTTAACTAAAACTATTAAAAAGTGTTTCCGTTAAATGAAATAGAGATTAAAATATAGCTGCAAGCAGCAATTACCAGAGTTCAGGCCCTTTAAGGCATTTAAGCACATATAAAAAATACGTTATTTAGCCACCTAAATCAATTATGTAAAAAAGCATTTTGGCAAATCCAGGTAATTTACCATAGAAATATTTTGTTTTTTAATGCTTATAAGATCTCCTTTAAACTTTGCATGCTTGTTTAGAATCACCTGTAGCATGTGCTCACCAGTTTTTGTGAAGTTTTGAGTTTGCTTTTAGGCTTTGTAGGATTTTGGGTAAATTTGGATAGGCCCCTTTTCTAAACGACCCCATTACAGCTTCCCAAAGGATAAATTTCATTTTTTTTTTTAATTATTGACCTAGAGAGTCCAGAGAACTTTACTGCATATATATATATATATTTTTTGTGGGGATCAGATTAAGCAAAAAACCTAGGAAAAGTAGGTTTTTTACATCTTCTCAATCATTTAACAAACTATTATATTGACAGCAGTGGTTCTAGAGGCAAAGTTGTCCTGAATAAGGAGTTCTGTCACATGATATGAATATTGCGTGTATGTGCGAAAAAGCAAGCAATGTACAATCGTCTGAGCCCTTGAAAAAAATGCCCTCTAGTGGCTGATTTCTTGCAAATTTCTCTCAGACCTTTGAGGCTGTTAGTCAAACAGGCCTTGTCTAATCGTTGCTTAAACATTATCGGCCAATGGCGGCTATGTTTATTTAAATATGCAAATGTCCTTATAGACACTTGTGGCACTTTGGACCAAGACTGTGCACAGCGGTTTTCATGTTGATAGGACAAACAGTTGCATAGGTATACCCATTTTTTATTATTTTTTCCTTCTTATTGTGCCACCAAAAGGCCAAGCTCCATGATTTTTGTCCTGTGACCTCAGATTGAGCTCTTACATAAGTGTTCTGCGTTTGGCAAAGATATCTCATTCTGTTCAGGAGTTATACACATTTTACTAAAAGTGGCTCTACCCCTTTCTAATATTTTGGCATCACTTTGCGACAGTGAGTTGAAAGTTCAAATTTTATTGATAATTATTGATATTCGCCCTTTAGAGAATCTTTCTGCACTGGTTTGGTTCCATACGGGCAAAAAACCTAGGACTAGTTTGCAAAAGTAGGTTTTTCAAAAAATCCAAAATACAAGAAAATTTCGTTTTGTCTGGTGTTAAAGTTTTGGTCGACAAACTAAAATTACTAAAGCTGAACTGAAAAGCTACAATCTCATCCATATTGCTATAAAATATGCCATTCTGTGAAGAATTCGAATGGGTTTGACACATTTAATGCTCTTGCACATTTGATCCAATCTGTGCTATCGTGTCTATGGAACGGAGCAGACTTCATTGGCCCCAAAAGAAAGCATATTAACACTGTCTGAATAGTTCCCTATCCACTATATAGTGCACTATGTTCCATTCACCATACAGAAAATACAAATTCTGTGAACAAGTGACCAATTTCAGTATCAGCTTCAGCGTAGATTTATAGTGAAGGGGGCAGGACACTTCAGATTCGAGAGAGCATTTGATTGGATAGAAAGTTTGATGAGAAGCTGAAGTGCAAGGTGATGTCATCAATTTCATTGATCCATATAAGCGAAAGTTGGAGACTTGAAGTGGAGATTTGAATACTTATATCTTCTAAATGTTAATTTTGTCATTGTTTTGGACCACACTAGCTTACAGAAAACCGTAAGGCTAACACATTCATACTAAAAGCCAAAAAACGTTCCATTTTCATTTCATGGGGACTTTAAGTCATTTAGCAGATACTTTTATTCAAAGCAACAACAGAAGTAATCAAACCAACAAAAGAGCAACAATATGTAAGTGCTGTGACAAGTCTCGTTTAGAATCAATCACAAATTAAATTCTGATATTTCACAAATAAAAAAATTAAAAAACAGAAAAAAGTCAGAAAATTCAATGTATGTGTTTTTAGTCTTTGCTATAGTTCACAAACAGGCAGAACTATTCTGATTGGTGGATCTGTTCTGGTTAGCACACAGTGTAAACATCTATAGCAGCTTGTGTTGAAACCACCAAAAGATCAATGGCTTTAAAGACTTTACTGGGAATAAACATTTAAATATCTACCTTTAGATGTTCTACTTGATCTTTTTACAAGCAGACACAATAAAAACAACTGCTGAAATACCTCAAAGTAGCAGACTTTGTTGACAAACACATTGCTCTTGAGTCTTACAACACAGGCTTTCTGTTCCCACACGAGCTGCCGAACACATGCCTCTGCTTCACAATAAAAGAAGATTCATAGCCACTTGAAACAAGGGCCAATTATTTTCACAGCTCCTATTGTCACTTGGGCTAAGCAGTTAATATACCAGCCCACCTCCAGACGCAATCTTCCTTTAATGAACAGCCAAATCCCTCACAGCAATATGACAGAACATAAAACTAGAGCATGTATTTTTAAAAATCACTGGGCATGTGCTTTTTTCCACCACCCATGTTTTAAAAAAAAACAAAAGAATCTATCAGTACGGACTGAGCACCTAATCTTGCTCCTTTAAACCCACAGAAAACCTAATTTTTTCTCAGCGGGCCAGTGGCCTTCCAGGGATCAGTCTAAAGTGAGATGATGGATGGTGTCAGTCTACTCCTTAGGGCTCACTTATTCAGCCTCTCAGCGGGCCGGTATTGACCACCCTGTTGGTAATGAGTCGATGACCGGAATAAGCCTGGCAGGAGAGACGGGGAGAGAGTCATGCAAGCAGACAGACCTCCTCCGGACATACGAAGAAATCAGAGTAACCAGTACGGAATTCCTTGAGGTGGGTTTGAGTAGTCAGTCAGTGGGTTAAAAGTGAATTAAAGACCACTGTTAAAGAGACAGTTCACCCAAAAATTAAAATTACCCCATGATTTACTCACCCTTAAGCCCTTACTCACCCTCTGACGTTCTTCTTTTAGACAAATACAATTGGAGTTTTATTAAAAAATGTCCTGGCTCTTTATAATGCTTTATAATGGCAGTGAACGGCTGTTGATTTTTTTGAAGCAAATAAGGTGCATCCATCCATCATAAAACGTACTCCACATGATTCCAGGGAGTTAATAAAGGCCTTCTGAAGTGAAACGATGCATTTGTGTAAGAAAAAGATCCACATTTAAACCTGACAACAAACAAAGTGTAGAGAGAGTGTAAATAAGAGATTTATTGTGCAGCGTAGAGAGCTTCGTTGATAATAATTAAACTTTTTAAGAAGATGAGTGACAGCTTTTAAATATTTTAAGGGGGTTTGTAAATGAGACATTGATTTTAATACAAGTTAAATAAACAAGAAGTTCATATTAAGTGATTTACATTGTCTGACTATAAAATTATTGCCTGATTTTGCTCTATTTCGCCGTCAAAAATGGTCTGAAACAAGTCACAACTGAGCCGCTGTGCATCTCCATTCAAACACAGGGAGTTTCGTTTATGATTAAACGTACATTTTCAAACAAATCTAGTAAGTCAATGATGCAATTTCCCATTCATTAAAAGAGTGACTTGCTTGTTCCTGAATGAATCAGCCGTTTGATCGAATCAAATGAATGACATGATTCAGTAAATAAATCAGTGACTTGCTGCCACCTACTGGCAGATTTAGTTTTGTAGTACAAATTAATTTTATTAATACTGCTTAAATTTGATTGGTAACGTATTCTTCCACACACTCCACACACTCACATTGCTTGTACAGTTTACAAAAAGCAAATGGATTTAGTTGTGAGTCAATATAGAGTCAATATGACTCAATATAGAAAGTATTCAAATACACACATGGATCATTTCCATTTCAATGACCTGCGGGAGAACAAAGTGAGATGACCTACTTCCTGTCAAACTGCAAATTGTTTGTCTCATGCAGAAATTCAAAATGTGCAAGTAACAACTGTAAAAAAAAAAAAAAAAAAGAAAACTCCAAAACATATTCTCTCCACAAGCCACGCTCTCAACTCTGTTAGCCTTCCACACACAAACAAAAACACACATTGACAGTGTGCTTTGGCACCCCTGCAGATATAAATGGCCAAATCGCAAAATCACATGCTCTACGTGACCCACTGAATCAAGCCTTAAAGAGAACAACTCAGGAGGGAGTTTCTGACCATAAAAGGTGCACATATTAAACTTAGACACTACAAACAGCTCATTCAAAGCGTACTGACTTTCAAAAGAACAAAAACCCACTTTTGAGCAACAAACTATCGATTTCCAAATCTTCAGCTTCCAAAGCATTTCATTTCAGATATGAATTATGTCTCCTGAGTGAGAATTGACTAAATCACCAGAGAAATTTGCAAACAAATCGACCCGAACATCCCTACAGGCCTTACTAAAATGCAAGCGGCTGTTTTCAGTGAATCTTGGTTCGTAGAATGTGCATTCATTCTAAACTTTCCATTTCCTAGGGTCAACTAAGTTCTCGGTGTTGTTGTTGCTACTTCTGACTTTGTTTTCCACAGGTGCCATCTGACATCTTTAGGGCATTCTGGTGCAGTGTTGACTGAGGTGAGGGAACTCATGCATAGTGTCTTTAAAGGTCACTGGCCAAAGAGGAGAACAGAGGAGAGACTGTAGACTATATGATAATGTTATAATTAATATTTTTCACAATTAAAATGCATTTGATAACACTTTTAGACTTTTCAGCAAAAAATAACTGACTATAGGCTTTAAAAATAAATAAATAAACAAAAATAAATAAATAATGCTTATGCAAAGCACTTTGCATTAATTTTAACACCTCATAATTCTCACAATTGGGAGTTTATATTTTGCAATTATTTGTTTTCAATTCAGAATTGTGAAATACAAACTTGCAATTCTGAGAACGTATCAGTCTTCTTTTCCCTCAGAACTGTAATTTATAACATGCAATTGTGAGTTTATATCTCACAGTTTGAGGAAAAAAAGTCAGAATTGCAAGAAAAAAAAGTCAGAAATTGTAGATATAAAGATTCTGATTATATTTCTAGTACTTGCAACTTTATATCCCACTATTCTGACCTTATAATTTGCAATTGTAGGTTTATATCATGCAATTATGAGAAGCAATTAAGTCAGAATTGCACAAAAATTTGTATGTAGCAGTTCTGACGTTTTTCTCAATGCTGGCTTTTTTCCTTAGAATTGAGACAAAGTTAGAATTGCGAGATATAAACAGGCAAATCTGACTTTATATCTCAATTCTAAGGAAAAAAGCCAGAATTGAGAAAATGTCAGAACTGTGAGATAGAAACATGCAATTTTTTTTCGCAATTCTGACTTTATAACTCGCAATTGCGAGTTTAAATCTCAATCCAGAGAAAAAAATCTGAATTGTGAGAAGAAAAAAAAAAAATACAGAACTGCAAGAAATAAACATGCAACTGCAAGAAAAATCTTGCAACTCTGACCATTTCTAGAAATTGTAAGTTTATATCATGCAATTCTGAGAAAAGTCAGAATTGCCAATTTATATCTCACAATTAAAAAAAAAAAGTCAGAATTGAGAAAATGTGCGAGAAAAATCTCATAATTCTGACTTTATTTTTTAGCAATTTTGAGTTTATATCAAATTTATATCAAATGGTAATTTATACCTTACAATTCTGAGAAAAAAAGTCAGAATTTTGAGAAAATGTGAAAATTCCAATATAAACGAGCAATTGCGAGAAAAATCTGGAAATTCTGAGATGATTTTTAGCGATTGTGAGTATATATCCTGCTATTCTGACTTTATAACTCGTAATTGTGAGTTTATATCATGCAATTCTGAGAAAAAGGTCAGAATTGTGAGATATAAAAGCACAATTGCAAGAAAAATCTTGCAATTATGACTTTATTTTTAGCAATTTTGAGTTTATTACACAATTTTAAGAAAAAATTCTAAATTGCCAGTTTATGTATATATATATATAAAATAACTGAAAAATATAAAGCAATTCTTAGAAATTATAGTCAGAATTGTGAGTTTATATCTTGCAATTCTGATTTTATAACTTACAATTGTTTATATCATGCAATTCTGAGAAAAAAGTCAGAAATGCCTATTTATATCTCACAATTCTAAGAAAAAAGGAGGATTTCGAGAAAACATGAAAATTCCAATATAAACGCGCAACTGCAAAAAAAATCGGGCAATTCTGACATTATTTTTAGCGATTGTGAGTATATATCCTGCTATTCTGACTTTATAACTCGTAATTGTGAGTTTATATCATGCAATTCTGAGAAAAAAGTCAGAATTGTGAGATATAAAAGCACAATTGCAAGAAAAATCTTGCAATTATGACTTTATTTTTAGCAATTTTGAGTTTATTACACAATTTTAAGAAAAAATTCTAAATTGCCAGTTTATGTATATATATATATAAAATAACTGAAAAATATAAAGCAATTCTTAGAAATTATAGTCAGAATTGTGAGTTTATATCTTGCAATTCTGATTTTATAACTTACAATTGTTTATATCATGCAATTCTGAGAAAAAAGTCAGAAATGCCTATTTATATCTCACAATTCTAAGAAAAAAGGAGGATTTCGAGAAAACATGAAAATTCCAATATAAACGCGCAACTGCAAAAAAAATCGGGCAATTCTGACATTATTTTTAGCGATTGTGAGTATATATCCTGCTATTCTGACTTTATAACTCGTAATTGTGAGTTTATATCATGCAATTCTGAGAAAAAAGTCAGAATTGTGAGATATAAAAGCACAATTGCAAGAAAAATCTTGCAATTATGACTTTATTTTTAGCAATTTTGAGTTTATTACACAATTTTAAGAAAAAATTCTAAATTGCCAGTTTATGTATATATATATATATAAAATAACTGAAAAATATAAAGCAATTCTTAGAAATTATAGTCAGAATTGTGAGTTTATATCTTGCAATTCTGATTTTATAACTTACAATTGTTTATATCATGCAATTCTGAGAAAAAAGTCAGAAATGCCTATTTATATCTCACAATTCTAAGAAAAAAGGAGGATTTCGAGAAAACATGAAAATTCCAATATAAACGCGCAACTACAAAAAAAATCGGGCAATTCTGACATTATTTTTAGCAACTGCGAGAAAAATCTACCAATTCTGACATTATTTTTAGCAATTGCGAGTCTATATCACGCTATTCTGACATTATAACACGCAAGTTTATTCCTCATAATTCTGAGAAAAAAAATTCTGAATATACTTTTTTTATTCAGTGGTGGACATGGGCTTCCATAGTTAACCAATCTGAATCAAGAACACAAGGCTATATATAAGTAAAAAATATTTTTTTAAATATATTTTTAAATGTATATTGTCAACTTTCACCAAATAAAAATTATGACAAAAAAAAATCAAAAAGAAAAACAAGTTTCATTCCACACGCTTTCTAGGTCACTAATTAAATAAACAAATTAGTGACATTGCGCATTTAAATTCCTTTGTAAATAGGTCAGATTTTCTAGCTGCCACTGAAGCACAAGATGCTCTCTGGATGTTTCTCAAATCACACTGATGGAAAAAAACACTGTATTATGCAAAATAAAAGCAGACTTTAAGCTCAAATGGACAGTTCAGAATATTTTATCAATGAACATCAAACGAGCACGCTATGTAGAAAATCTGTCAAATATACACTTTAATGCTAATGTAAAAATAACCAGATCAAATATTCCAGAATGTCCTAATCAGTTAATGCTGTTTCTATAGATTATTAGTGTTCCCTAATATGATACACTGTGCGATGTTCTAAGAAAGCAAAGTAATGTCAGTATTCTGTGTCACAGCCACAAGCCTAAAAGCTTTATCAAACACTCATAGGTCTTTCCCCTGTCGTGGTATCATCGATTTGCTCAGCTGACGGGGGAGTCCAGGGATTTGCATTTAGTTTAGCAGTAAACCCATCTGGGCATTCAGCTGGCACAGCAAACGATGCCTGGATAGCTGTTTGTTTTAATGTGAGAGTGATTGAGTGAGTGAGTGGCCGATGGCTGTGCGTGAGAAAAGCAGCAGTGTCACAGAGGACGATCGACCGCCCCGTCCCGCCTCCCCTCCCCCCGTCCTCTCTGCCATGTGCCAGTTCAGCACCTGTGAGTGAGTCGTCACATCTGACACCATCAGCGGCCTCGTGTCCAAATCCATTCATGGCCTGACTGATTGAGGGCCGCTTACAGGATGGCAAAATGTACTGACCTTTAGAAAACACGGTTCGAATGTGCAGCAGGAAGTGTGAAAGGGAAGTTTACATGAACACCGAATGTTCTGCAGCTGCCACTTTTGAAATGGAAAAGTTGGGTCACAATAAGAAAAAGTAGGTTAGTCCTAATTTAATCAGGATCATAATTATGACTATGATAATTATGATTATGAAAACAGACAGATTATAACTGTCTTAAGGTGATGCATTTTGTGTAACACTAGCACTTAGCAATACAGCAAAAATAATGTATTTTTAAAGAAACCGTATTGGAAGCCAACAGAAGACATAGTGCTTACATTTGTTTACTTAAAAAGATGTTTTAGAAAATATTAAAATACACACTATTTAATACTATTTATTTATTATTTACTATAATATACTCTACTAAACAACATACTAAACTATACACAAAAGAGATACTATACACAAAAATTATGTGTGTGTGTATATATATATATATATATATATATATATATACACACACATACATACATACATATACACACTACAATCACAATAACTATTTATTTTTAGTCTTGTTATACATTATATATTTTAGTGTAATTTTTGCTTTTTATTTTTTGTTTTTAGATGTTTTACAAGGTTTTAAAAAAGAGACAAGACTACAGTAATAATAACAACAATAATATAATTGTAATAATAAAAATAAAAAATAAAATATAATTTCAGCTTTTAAATGTTTTAAAAACAAATCAATAATAATATTAACAATACAAAATTATAATTACTATTATCATCAACAATAATAATTAATAATAATCATTATTAAATCTTATTATTAAAAATATTTGAGTATTATTTTTGCTTTTATTTGATGTTTTATTTATCCTATTTGTGCAAGGTTTCAAAAAGAGACAAGACAATAATAATATTGTTATATGACAATAACAACAAAAATAATAATAATAATAAAATAATTATTTTTTATAATAATAATAATAATAAATAATTTTAGCTTTTTAAAATGTTTTACTTAAAGTGTTGTTACAAGGTTTTAGAGACAAGACAATATTATATAATAATAAAACACTGTTATTGTTATTATTAAATGTTATTTAAAATATTTGTGTGTTATTGTTGCTTTATTTAAATTCTTTAGATGTTTTATTTAACCTGTTTTTGCAAGGTTTTAAAAAAAGAGACAAGACAAAAATAATAATAATAGTAACAATTCTCAATAATTATATTAACAATAATACTAGAATATGATTTTAACTTGTTTTCTAATGTTTCACCTAACCTTATATTACAAGGTTTTAGAAAAGAAACAAGACAAAACAATTAATAATAATATTAACAATACAAATTTTAACTATTATCATCACCAATAACAATAATAATAATAATAATAATTATTATTATTATTAAATGTTATTATTAAAATATTAAAGTATTATTTTTTGCAACGTTTTAGCAAAGTTTTAAAATAAGAGACAATAATAATAATAATAATAATAATAATAATAATAATAATAATAAAATATAATTTTAGCTTTTTAAAATGTTTTACTTAAAGTGTTGTTACAAGGTTTTAGAGACAAGACAATATTATATAATAATAAAACACTGTTATTGTTATTATTAAACGTTATTATTTAAAATATTTGTGTGTTATTGTTGCTTTATTTAAATTCTTTAGATGTTTTATTTAACCTGTTTTTGCAAGGTTTTAAAAAAGAGACAAGACAAAAATAATAATAATAGTAACAATTCTCAATAATTATAATAACAATAATACTAGAATATGATTTTAACTTGTTTTCAAATGTTTCACCTAACCTTATATTACAAGGTTTTAGAAAAGAAACAAGACAAAACAATTAATAATAATATTAACAATACAAATTTTAACTATTATCATCACCAATAACAATAACAATAATAATTTTTATTATTATTAAATGTTATTATTAAAGTATTAAAGTATTATTTTTGCAACGTTTTAGCAAAGTTTTCAAATAAGAGACAATAATAATAATAATAATAATAGAATTTTAGCATGTTTCAAAATGTTTTACTTAAACAGTTTTAACAGTTTTTTCAATAATATATAACATAATTGCAATCATCATCAATAATCATTATAATAGTAGTAATAGTAATAATAATAATAATAATAACAACAATGTATAATTTTTGCTCGTTTTTAGATGTTTTTTTAATCATTTAACTTGCTTCCTATTATAATAATAATAATAGTATGTTTTTTGTTTGAGTTTCAGTGTAATGGTTTTATTAACTTGTTTTCCAAATGTTTAAAAAAAAACTGAAAATATAAAAACCATGGCATTTATGCAGTTTCATGTTTGCAAGCAGTCATTATCCTTGCAATTTCATTTGGAGATGCTAGTGTTTTGAACCTTTTGAACTTTTAGTTTAGTTTTATTCTCCACCAAGAGGAAGCTTGTCTTCCGCTTCACCATACAATATAAACAAGGACAACAATAAATACAGCAAACCAAAGTCACAGATGCTTTTCTTGTGCCTATCAACAACATCCACGTCGACTCGCACAGCTCACCTGCAGGCATGATGCGATGCATGGCCACCGACAGGAAGAAGATGGCGTCGCTATAGTACGTGCCAGACCCTGCACTAAAGTATTTCTGCATGGCCTCCACGATGGGGAACAACTTCTCCGTCAGGGTATCTACCTCATGAAACACCACCTGAAACAGACAACAAACAATATCTGTATTAAACAAGGGTATTTTAGTGACCCTAGTGACACTACATATTTGCCGATTTGTGCATGGGTGAACAGGATTGAACAACATCTTTATCCTTCGCTGGGGTTCTGGCAGAGAGATTTCATTCTCAGGTGTTCACTGCTTGGCTCACTGAACCTTGACAGTCGTCTTTTACTGTTCCTTCCATTGAAAACACACAATACCTGTGTTTGTCCACAGTGCAATCGGCCCCCTAATCCTGCTCTGCAATGCAAGGTTTTGGCGTCGACTCGACTTGTGCAATCAGATAATGTGTATCTAACACTAGGTTGCACAAAGAGGATTGAGATGGGAGAAGGGGGAGCGGTGTACAGTTATCACAGATTTCCCATTAAGGTTTTGATTCCAGGGGTAATATATGTTTCTGCTATAGGATTAGAATTCCACCTTCAGTCTGGTGAAACAAAAGCACTAATTCAGCACAAGCTCAGATTCAAGAAACACAGATTTTGTGTGGAAGTACACTACCAGTCAAAAGTTTTTGAACAGTGCAAATTAGTACAAAAGAGTCTGTATATTTGTTTGGAAATAAATTATAGAAATTAATGCTTTTATTTAGCAAGGATGCTTTAAATTGATCAAAAGTGATGATCAAGACAACAACGATGTTATAAAAGTTTGCTATTTTAGATAAGTTATGTTCTATGAACTTTTTATTCATCAAAGAATCCTGAAAAAATTCTACTCAGTTTTCAACATAATAATAATCGTGTGCTTTTTGAGTCGCAGATTAGAATATTAGAATGATTTCCGAAGGATTATGTGACTGGAGTAATGATGCTAAATATGCAGCTTTAAAAATCACAGGAATTTAGTAAAAAAAAAAACAATAAAACTGAAGAAAAAAAAAAATCATAAGGCCCTGAAAAAAAACCTTTTTTTTTTTTTTTTAATTGCTGTAAAATTGTGTAACTTTCCTCATTTCAAAAATTTGGACATGTTTTTTGATGAATTTCTTTTTTTAAAGTATTAAAACAGAGTCTAAAACAATTAAAACAGGAGAAAAACAGAGTGTGTGAAAAAAAATGGATTTCATAGGGCACTAGATCATGTGACACTGAAGATTGGAGTAATGACAAAAGCTCAAAATTCAGCTGTCATCAGAGGAATAAAATACAATTTTAAAATATTAAAATAGAAAGCAAGAAATTTAAATAGTAAAAATATTTTTACATTTAAATGTATTTGCTGTATTTTACTTTAGATCAAATAAACACGGTATTTCTGAAAATAATTAAATAAATAATAAATTATTAAATAAATATTTAGTTCCCTTTGGATAAAAAGTGTCTGCTGATGGCAAAATGTATTGTATTGCTCCGTGTGTTTCTGTGAATTGAAACGTACTGCATCAAAACTAGTCAATCATCCAAAAAAAAAAAAAAAAACTGCTACAAAAACATCAAGTCTGGATGCAATCCACTGAATATTTCATTACAGTTTATTCATGATATCGCCCTAATTTTTATATAAGCAATGTGCTTTAAAGCCACTGGTAAATAATGCAGAAGCAGTTCGAAATAACAGAGAAAAACAAAACTCCATTTTGCTCATAAGATCTTCAAACAGAACAGAACACTCATTTGAGCACCAATAAAACTGTCAATTCACTTCAAAAGAACTAATAAATAGGAACAGGAACTACAGCAGTAAGTGCTAGGTTCATTTTATAGATGGAGCGATTGCATGGACCGGCTAACTCTTCTAGGAATTCGCATGAATTTCAGAGCAGAGTGTAATCTCTATTATGAGCACATGAAGTGCTGTGCAATATTAAATTAAAGGCTTCTGACAGTGTTAATGCCCAAGGGGACTCGGAGCACAGCCTGATGGTCATTTTACATGCTTCTGGCTTTCCTAATAGTTCTGGAGGTGTGAAAGCCTATAATAAAGTGAGACTGTACTTCATTATTTGAGATTGGGTGCTTGCATTAATACTTCCTACAATTTGAATGTTCTGTGAGGGAATTATAACAATACAGTCACGGTATCAAATGGTATTAATATCACTTTTTAAGACACTTCTATAGAATACCATGATGGGGTAGGCAATATGGCCAAAAAATATCATACTACGTTTTTTTGGGGGGGTTTTTTCAGAATTTTTTTTACAACTTTATCGCGATTCTTTGTCATGTTGGTTTTTTAAAACCAAAGCCTTACAAGGTAAAAAAAATATATAAAATAAAATTCCTTTAAGAGCTGCACGCATCTGTCTACATGCACACATCCATTTTTGTCTCAACTTTTTACTTTTACTTTAGACATAACCAACTGTGTTTATATGTAATCCTTGTGTTGTACTGACAGTATTAGGGAACTAGTACTAAGGCGCTGTTTGACAGGCTTTTAGCACAGACGAAAATAACATTATTTAATGACAAAGCATTAGACATGCAAATATTTTTTCAAAAGCAGAGCATGGAGATATTTTAATTATCCACAATCAAAAATAGTCAGTTATATCACAGATTCCTACATGATACTATGGCAACATGTCCAAAAAACAAATAAGTCTTTTTCAAATCTGTTTAACATTGTCACATCATATGCAATACATGATCATCATCTGCTTTTATCTGCCATTCCAGTCAAACCGCAACACACAGGTGTCTGAGAAAGAAACGCTCAAATCATCATCCTTTCGCACGCTTCATTCAGTTCATCAAAGAATGACCCATAATGACCCCCAGCAGCAGCTGATGGAGCCGTCATCTCTTTCCTGAGAACACGTGTCTCATGAGCTCATTCTGGTTTCATCTCATCTCATGTCATGAGACTGTGTGGGAGTCTGTGAGCCCACAGTGATAGTGGAACTTTCCATATGCTCTGTCTGTGCTTTTCAATGTGGAGACGAGGCAGGTTTAGTCTATAGCCTACAGACAAAGACAGTCTGACCTAAAAAACTGCACGCTAACTCAATCACATGATAATTACAATAATGATAACAATTATATGCTTATGAATGGATTATATTATTATTATTATAAATTATTCATATTATACCACAGCCACCACTACTACTACAATAATTCATTCTACAATATAATGTAATATAATATAATAATTATATTTTTTAAATAATCTATTAAAAAACATTCATTTTTAATCACTAAAATCTATTATTATTACTACTACATCGATTAATATTATATTTAATGTGTGTTCATAAAGTAATATAATGCAATATAAAACACAATATATAATATGTGACCCTGGACCACAAAACCAGTCTTAAGTCGCTGGGGTATATTTGTAGCAATAGC
Source organism: Garra rufa (assembly GCF_049309525.1). Classification (NCBI taxonomy): domain Eukaryota; kingdom Metazoa; phylum Chordata; class Actinopteri; order Cypriniformes; family Cyprinidae; genus Garra; species Garra rufa. Next base: position 10,541,309 of record NC_133380.1, on the reverse strand, counting down.
CAAAAATACATAGTATGGATCAAAATTATTTATTTTTCTTTTATGCCAAAAATCTTTAGGAAATTAAGTAAAGATCATGTTCCATGAAGATTTTTTGTAAAATTAAAAAAATCATAAAAACTTTTCTTATCACTAAAACTTCAACAGTTCTATTATTTTATTTACAGTGCGTTTAAATGAAAACAGAATCAAAATCATTTACTGGAAGTACTACAACAACAACAAAAAAGCAATAACAACATAAGTATTATAACACTATGTTATGTGATTTTGTTCTTCTGGGGACACTTTTTGGTCCCCATGAGGAAACAAGCTTATAAATCATACAGAATGAAGTGTTTTGAAAATCTAAAAATGCATTAGTAGTTTTCATGGTAATGGGATAGAAAATACAATTTGTACAGTATAAAAACCATGAAATGTCCCCATAATGATAGGAATACCAGTGTGTTTGCATGTGTGTGTAAAACTGCTTTAATCAAAATGTTACAGCACATGTTGGGATGGGTAGTGATGATGATTATCGGATGTTGCAGTAAGCCAAATACTCATTATCTTATATTGTGTGTGTGTGTGTGTGTGTGTGTGTGTGTGTGTGTGCATGTGTTGAATAGAGTGAGGATTAAAGGAAGGTAATCTGAACCTCCGTCTCACAGCATCCCTACTAAACTGAGCCAGTGTCCATCCGCCCATCCAGGACAGAGGATCAGTCTCTGCTAATGCCCTGCAACAGGGATGTTGCTAGGCAGGAAACACTGCTATCTGCTCAAGATACATACTCAACCACAGCAGAGTTGTACTACCTTTACACAAATCAATTGAGATATAGAAACAAATCAGAAACTCTAAAGTCCAGTGACAACCTGACCACCTATCAGTCTAAACTAGGCCAAGTTTACTTAATGATACTACAGACAAATCCTCCACAGCAGGATCAGGCCAAAGATCCTGAAGCTCAAAGAGGAATCACAAAAAGCCATCATGATGGAGTAACACTGCCCCCATGCGACCAACACACAGCCGAAGAAAGCCTTTCAGAGAAGCGTGATTTATTGAACCAGTAAATAATCGCAGATGTTTCGTTTTGTGTGAATTATCTTAAGTTGTTTTAGAATGAAAAACATATTTAAAAACTATGCTTATCTGAAGTTTTTATCCACAAAAATCAAGACATAATGGTGACGTCCTAATGTTTATGTGCTCACAGAATGACCCTAGTTGTTTTGATGAAGTGAAAAATGTGTTGTAGAGTGTGAGCGTGTTTGAGCATTCCTGAGGGAGCATGAGAGCAGCGTGTTGTTATTCTGCGAGCTGATGTAAAGGAAACGTCTGCTGCGTGACCTCTAGTCCTGTGGATGATGTGTGCAAAGCAACTGTCTGATTTTAGCTTTCCTGCACTGCCACCTGCTGTGCTCACAAAACGCAGAAAATGACTTCATGCATTAAACACCAACACTCTCAAAATGGTCAAATTTAAAGTTACAAACCTAAAAACCTTGTTCTGAATTTAAGCTAAAAGATCTATATTATATTATTTTATATTATATAAATAGCAATTGTAATAATATTAATAATAATAATAAAACAGTCTATTAATTGCAATAATTTTTATTAAGATTATTAAGATATATTATATTATAAAGAAATAACTAGAGGTCGACCGATATTGGTTTTTACCGATACCGATAGCTAGGTTGGACCACACTTGCCGATACCGATTAATTAACCGATAGTTTTTGAAAATGGATACTGAAAGGCAACTAAAATAGTGCTCTACTATTTTTAAAAAAGTACTAAACCATACTTTGTAAATTAATAAAAATATTAATATTAATTATATATTGATCATTAAAGTTATTTCATAATTCATTAATGTTAACAAAACAAAATAAACTTCAAAATTTTACAATATATAAGTAAATGTTGAAATTAACACACTCTAACAAGGAACAACACTTCTATTCTACAGCTTTCATCAAATTTAGTTGACAAATAAATGGGCTCATTGTAAAGGGGTGGGAAGTTATAAAATATTTATATTTTGAATAAACACTGTACTTTTTAAACTTGTTATTCATGAAAGAATCCTGGAAAAAAAAATCACAGGTTCCAAAAACTATTTGGCAGCACAACTGTTGATATTTTCCAACATTGATCATTCTAATAATAAATCAGCATGTTAGAATGATTTCTGAAGGATCATGTGACACTTAAGACTGGAGTAACAACAGCTGATAAAAATTCAGCTTTTTATCATCAGCTTTTCATTAAAATAAAAAAACAATATTTTATATTGTAAAAACATTTTGCAATATTACTGTTTTTTTCTTCTGTATTTTTAATCAAATAAATGCAGCCTTGATGAATATAAGAGACTTCTTTAAAGACTATTACAAGTCTTACTGACCCCAAACTTTTGAACAGTAGTGTATATAATATATAATTATGCAAATAATATAGTTTTTTTTTTATCTATTTTGCGTTTGTGTGCATGTGTATATATATATATATATATATATATATATATATATATATATATATACACACACATAAACAAATAAAAATGATTTTCCATGCATGTTTTATATAATCTAATTTAATAATAATATAAATCTATCAGAACATCAGAAGATAATTATTGTATGACATTGCAAAACATGGATGTTTGGTGAACTGAACATACCTCATACTGAAAGGTAGCATCCAGCAAAAGTTCAGGAAGCATCTTCTTCCCTAGCTCCTGACTCCCCGCATCAGAGACGTAATGAAGAACCAGCATCTCATCCTCCAGAAACCGACCATGTTTGGCCATGGAGCGCATAGCCAACTGAAACTTCTGCTGCAAGCTCAAGCTTTTGTCAACCTTGGTGAACATCATGAGAGCATGAAAGCGCGATGGCTTTCCCTCCAGGTCAACTCCAGTTCCCGCTCTGCTTTCCAGACGTCCAGACCGGATGTCTACAGAAAGATCAGCATCATCACGGTTGGTATTGTGGCTCGCCTGTGTCTCCTTGATCCGCTTTGTGGTGCTGGAGAAGTTCTGCTTTTCAGAGCCAAAATAGTAGAAAGCCACCACTGCCAGAGCTGCAGCAAAGAGCAGCATGATCTGATAAGACCTAAAAGTGCTGATCCTTCCCATGGTGACCGACAGCAGCCGCAAGACACCCATGGGGCCCCTTCTGCATGCACAAAATAGGTCAGGATGCCCTTTCTTGACAGCTCCTAATCTCCGATCACATCCTGAGTGCAAGAAACAGATATTAATCAATGGCATTTTAATTCAAGATTCATTTAATGTTCACCACACACATTTTATATCCTCCTGACTACCAGGAAAAAATGTCTTGAGATTTTAGTATTTTTGATTCATGTCATTACATTGTTTAGAGTATAAAAACAAAACTGAAAAATAACATTTTTTAAAAATTATATTTTTTTTCATGTTATGCTACGACCTTTGTAGAGGACATCAGGACAATATCTTCTTTTTTTAATAAAAAGACACGAATAGACATAAAAAGGCAAAAACAGTCCACAAGTCAATTTTAACTTTTTATACCAAACTTTATATCAAGATGATTCTCAACTATTTTTTAAAAGAAGATATATACAGAAATGATTTGATAAACCATTTTTCTTCATGCAAAATGTGTGTAAAATGGCCATGAACAGGTTTTCCTATTATAAACAATGTATCTATAAACTGTGTCTAATTTGCATATTAATGTGTTTTTGGGGCAATATATATAAAGAACAAATAAGTGTAATAATGAGAGCAATAATTAGATTTTCATAATAATATCTAATATTTCATAGCAATGCTGAAATATAATTTCTTTGCCTATTCACTTGTTGTGTTTCCCAAAATATGCAATAAACATGCACCAAGTCCTGGTGTCCTCTACAGTGGACATGCATGAAATTAATGTTGTGTTTCATAACAGAAAGTTATATTTTAATTCGAAACCCCATAACATTTTCATGAGAAGTTGTTTTATGAGAAACAATGTGAAAATTATTCAGTATACGACTTTAGAAGACTTATAGTGGTATGTTATATTGAGAAACTGTATGAAACTTTTATGTCGTGTTTTTGTTAGACGGACACTACGACATACGTAAATAAATTATGACATAATTCCATTTCCTTGTGGAAGCGCCGCTGAAAATCATTCGACTTAAACCATGAAACCTTCAAAGGTTGTCAGCTCTAATGCAATCAGCGGCAGAGGTTCTTGTAGGATGGCATGTAAGCAACAGTTTCTGCAAATGATGGAACCGAGTCACTCACCGCCGTCACATGACGCTTTTAGCAGCGCGCCGTAATATCAGAGTTTGTCACTGCTGCTGAAAGCAAACGGTCTTGGAGTCAATTACCAGTAAACGAAGGGGAAATGAATTTGTAAAGACAGAAGAAACGTGCAGACATAAGACATCTAACGTTAAACACTTATGCGTCTTACATCACCGGAAGTTCAAGACTTCATAATAAAAGCCTAGCAAATTCAATCACGTGGTACGTCAAACATCTTTTTATTTCTTTATTTTTAAAGTGCGACATGGATAAAATACGAACGGACGATAAGGATGCTAGAACCTTCTTTTAAATAAGGAATTGAAAAGTGTTATTGAAATTTTAATTGTTCGTAAAATATAACGAAAGCTGTAGAGAAAATGTTAACGTTAATTATTTACGTGGCTTATTTTGTTTCTATTTCATTATGGACTTTTTTTTTTGCTAGAACATTTCGTATTATCTTTATTATATTGTATTGAAAAAACAAATCTGTATTAAAATAATAATAATAATAATAAATATTCTAATAATATTAAAATATTTTTATGACAAAAAAATAAGTTAAATCCTTATATTATATATTACTTGTATAATTATTTTACTTATTTAAAATCTTATATTATAAAGAAATAACTATTGTAGTAAAAAAATAATAAAGTTCATTAATATAATTTTTTACAAAAATTTAATTCTATATTATAAAGAAATAACTACTGTAATAAAACATATATATAAATATAAACAAATATTCTAATACAATAATTTTATTACTAAAAAATTAAGTTACATTCTTATAGTACATATTACTTGTATAATTATATTACTTATATAACATTATATTATATAGAATAACTACTGTAATAATAATAATAATAGTCTATTTATATAATTTTTATTGCTAAAAATTAAGAGTAATTACTGTAATAATAAATATTCTAATAATATTAATAATAATATAAGTATTATTACTAATTAGTTTAATTAGTTACATTTTTATGTTACATATTACTTGTATAATTATATTATAAAGAAATAACTACTGTGATAATAATAATAGTCTATTACTTGTATAATACTTTTATAATTATATTTTTAACATTATAATATAAAGATTATATAATAAAGAAATAACTACTGTAATAATAATAATAGTTCATATTTTTTTTACTAAAAATTAAGTTATATTATATTATATAAAAAATAATTAGTATAATAAAGTAAAGTATTTTAATATAATTTTTATTACTACTACTACTATTAATAATAATAAAACCAACAACAGTACATGCATATTAGTTTTTGCATTTTTTATCTATTTTTATATGTATTATTTAAAGTATGTTAACATATGATAATTATAATAATATAATAGAAATATGGTAATAACTACTGTAATATTTTGATCTTATTTGCTTTAATCATAAATATAATTATATTTAATTATATGTAAACAATTAATTATATTTGTTGCGTGCATGTTTTATATAACCTAATGTAGTCATTTAAATTTATCAAAAGATGATTATTGTAAATACTACCACTACTCCATTGAATTAAATACAGTTTGTAATATAAGCTTATAATATACTTTTTTTCTTGTATTTCTTCGCAAAAGACAATAAAACATTACACACATACAGATAAGCAGATTTATATATATATTTATCATATAATTTAACAAAATTGTTTGGAAAAATCAATTATTTAAAATCTAATTTGTTTTTCAATTATGCAAATTTTGAAATATATAACTTATTGTCATATGTATGTGTGTATGTTTACAAAAAAAATAAAAAAGTCATTCACATACATGAACATGAATATAATCAATCAGATCCATCCCAATTTTCTTGAAATATGTTTATTTATACACATAACACTCAAAATATTGAAGACAGACTGAATACAAAGCTACTTTTGAACTGAGGTGCACAATGAAACCAAATAGAAATGAAAATGAGGCTTTGTAACTGATGGCAGTTTATAGATGGTTTCTACTGAGTGCAGTCATAGGCCAAAAAAATTCCTTACATCTACAAAAAAAAAAAAAATGTTTTTAAAAAATTAAACTTTTTTTTTTTTTTTTTTTAAATCTCATGCAAGGAAGGAAGGAGGTAAAGAAAGTATTTGGCCCGCTATATATAATAATATCATAATAGTGATAGTAAAGAAATCATATCTTTATGACATCATAATCCAACACATAAATGAGTAAAACGCAACAGCAATACAGAGAGAAAAATGTAACCACTCAAAGCATTTTGAAAACATAAAACAAAACAAAAAACGCTTTGACCTTCCATTAAATAGAATTTTCTCTCTCTTTCATCTTTTTAGACTTCACAAAATAGCAAACAAATTTATACTTTTACTTTTGAATTTAAATGGTCATTTTCTCTCTTTTTTACTGGTGTAGCGGAGTTTCTAACTGCGAAGAGACTCCAGACCAAACCATTGAAACATTCACAATCGGTATGAAATTGCCTATGCAAGTAAACCTTCAGTGCTTATGTAACATTAGTCGACACACAAAGACGGTTCTGAGCGATGATTTTCAAGTACAACAACTGAACATTACTAAACATTTTGTCGCTTAACTCCTTTTTTTCTCATTTTCCTTTGTCATACAAAAGACGCCAGAATTTATGTATCTTAATAGTTCGTTTGCAAGTCATTAAAATGATTAAAAAGTAAATGGGATCACATTAGACGTTTGTGAATGGGCTTTTTAAGCGGGTCCAGCCCAGGTAAATCTGTAACCTGTACAGACAAAAACACGTAGTGAACAGAACCATGCATTAAATGGCTTTAGGAGAGCTAACATAAGGCTGCTTACCATGACTAAGCTTTCAGGCAGTAAATAAGCACATAGGGTTAGAAACACATGCACGAGACTAAAGCGTCCCTCGGGACAAAAGGCAAAGAGAGAACAAACGAAGAACGCAGGAATACAAAGTGCAAGAACCACCTGCATACATCAGTCTGACGCCAAGTGTATATCTGTTCATTTGTTTACTGCATATAAGAGTTACAACGTTTACAAAAGAAAATAAAAGAAATGCATAAATGTGGAATACTACAATAGTAAGTACTCAAGACACCATTTTAAACTTAAAAACAGTAGAAAAACAAACTGTCTTTCGTTAGGATTTGCATTGTTTGATGCTGCCCAGCATTTAAGCTGAATTTCAGCTCGCAATCGGATTGTAAAGCGGAAATGAGCGTGTCGTTTCCTTCAGTTTTTCCTATGTCGATCGAACGATCAGATTTTTATCTGATCTCAGATGGTTATGCAAAGACGATAACTGACTTTCCTCTTCAGCAAAACACAAAATGGCATGAGAAAAATAGTACTCAGGGGTTTCCTGCCAGTAGCCATATATCCATTTAAATAGCACGATTGCACCTCATTTGTAAATGTACATTTTCACAGCTTTAAAGTAATGCAGAAACACGACAGGGGCTTGGATTGATTTAAAACAGCCTCATGTCGCTCCAAACATGAAATGTATTACGTTAAAGGAGTAGCTCACTTTAAAGGAACACTCCACTTTTTTTGGAAATAGGCTCATTTTCCAACTCCCCTAGAGTTATAAAGATGTGTTTTACCATTTTTGAATCTATTCAGCCGATCGCGGGGTCTGGTGGTAGCACTTTTAGCATAGCTTAGCATAAATCGTTGAATCCGATTAGACCATTAGCATCTCACTATAAAATGACTAAAGAGTTTCGATATTTTTCCTATTTAAAACTTGACTCTTCTGTAGTTGCATCGTGTACTAAGACTGGCGGAAAATAAAAAGTTGCGATTTTCTAGGCTGATAAGCTAGGAACTATACTCTCATTCCGGCGTAATAATCAAGGAACTTTGCTGCCGTACCATGTGTGCAGCAGGCGCAATGATATTACGCAGCGTCTGAAAGTGACCGGCACCAAGTTTGTGTAGATGCAGAGAGTTGCAGCCGGCAGAGTTGATGGCTGCGTAATATCATTGCGCCTGCTGCACACATGGTACGACAGCAAAGTTCCTTGATTATTACGCCAGAATGAGAGTATAGTTCCTAGCCATATCGGACTATAAAAACGCAACTTTGCATTTTCCGCCAGTCTTAGTAGACGATGCAACTACAGAAGAGTCACGTTTTAAATAGGAAAAATATTGAAACTCTTTAGTCATTTTATAGTAAGATGCTAATGGTCTAATCGGATTCAATGATTTATGCTAAGCTATGCTAAAAGTGCTACCGCCAGACCCCGCGATCGGCTGAATAGATTCAAAAACGATAAAACACATCTTTATAACTCTAGGGGAGTTGGAAAATGAGCCTATTTCCAAAAAAAGTGGAGTGTTCCTTTAAGAACAAAAATTTACAGATAATGTACTCACGCCCTTGTCATCCAAGATGCTCATGGTCTTTCTTCAGTCGTAAGGAAATTATGTTTTTTGAGAAAAACATTTCAGGATTTCTCTCCATATAACAGACTTCTATGGTGCCCCCGAGTTTGAACTTCCAAATGCAGCTTTAAAGGGCTCTAAACGATCACAGCCGAGGAAAGAAGGGTCTTATTTAGCAAAACGATGGTTATTTTCTAAAAGGCTAGACTTTTTAACCTCAAAGGCTCATCTTGTCTAGCTGTGTGTACTTTAGAGATTAAAAAGTATATAAATTGTAAATGTTTTTAGAAAAAAAAAATAGATCGTTTCGCTAGATAAGTCCCTTCTTCCTCGACTGGGATCATTTAGAGCCCTTTGAAGCTGCATTTAAACTGCATTTTGGAAGTTCAAACTCGGGGGCACCATAGAAGTCCATTAAATGGAGAAAAATCCTGAAACGTTTTCCTTAAAAAACATAATCTCTTTACAACTGAAGAAAGAAAGACAAGAACATCTTGGATGACAAGGGGGTGAGTATATTATCTGTAAATTTCTGTTTTGAAAGTGAACTACTCCTTTAAGGAACAACATAAGGGTGAGTAAAAGTATTTTGGCTGAACTATCCCTTTAAACGCCATTTTTTAAATAGACTCGACTTATTTTGGAATCTCACATTAAACAGCAAAGCTAAAGTGTTGTTGTGGTCCAGAAAGCTGGTAAAACAGATGAAGGGAGCCGCTTGTACACAACACTGCCATTACAGAACCTAAGCAAGGCACTTAACCTGACTCTAGAGGGCGCTCGTTTGTTAGTTAATTAATTTAAACTACCTTTTTTTCCTCTTCTCTAGTTCTCTCAGCCTTGTAACGAGACCTGCTGCACCATGAAACATTCACTGTACGTTGTCCGCTAATGAAAAATGAAAAAGAGACAATGAGGGAAAACAGAGTGTGTACAGATACACTTACATATATGCATGTATGTGTCATTATAATGCACTGTATTGTAGTGTCATTGGCAAATTATGTTTTACCAGTGTCATCTAAAAGCCATTTTACCATATGAAACAACCATTTCGTCCATAGAATCTTTCAATACAATGTTTGAGTACATAGCACCATCTGTTTTAAATAACAGTCCACCCTAAAATGACTCTTGATATTTTGATCAGTTTCAGGTTCATTTTTTTTTTTTTTATTCGTTTTTGGTGGTTTAGCTATCAACATTTACAACAAAGAACTGTCATTTCAGGGTGGACTATCTCTTTAATGCTTTGCACATAAACTACGAGTTGTATCTGTAAAAAAAAAAAAAAAAGTCAGGCTAACAGGAAACATTGAGCCAGCTTTAGTAAAGTAGAATAAAGTACCCAGAGATACAGCAACTCAATGGAAGGGGGAAAAAAGGCTATTTTGTTCTTTCTTAACTGCTCAGCGTCAAGATTTTGCTTTTCTGTGGCATGCAAGGGCACATGGAGAAGGATATCCATTCATACTAAGGGAGTGTATTAAGGCTTCATATCTGCACGCTGCTAGGGCATCTGCTAGGACAATCGTTACTCTGCGCTGCTCAATCACACCGGACAACAAAGAAACACAGAGAGCCGATAACCTGGATTCCTGTGATGTTTCAGACACTGGAACTGGTCATTAATCTGTAAGGAATAGAAATGAAAATATACGTCCTGACTTAAGTCAAAAGTTAACACACCTGTTTATTATTTTACCAAAATAAGAGGGATCACATAAAAGACGTTTACATATAGTACACAAGTGAAAATAATAGTTCAATTTATAAAAATGACCCTGTTCAAGAGTTTACATATGCTTGATTCTTAAAACTGGGTGTTTTGTTTAGTGATAGTTGTTCATGAATCCCTTGTTTATCTTCCGAAAAATCCTTCAGGTCCCACAAATTCTTTGGTTTTTCAGCATTTTTGTGTATTCGAATCCTTTCCAACCATGACTATGATTTTGAGATCCATATTTTCACACTGAGGACAACTGAGGATATCATATGCAACTATTACAGAAGGTTCAAACATCGACTGATGCATCAGAAGGAAAAACAATGCATTAAGAACTGGGGGGTGAAAACTTTTGGAATTTAAAGAGTAAATTTAACTTATTTTGTCTTCTGGTTAACATAAGTATCTTCTTTAGCTTCCGCAAGGCAGTACTAAATGAAAAAACTATGATATTTACACAAAATAAGAAAAATTTACTTTTTGTAAATTTGTATTCTGTTCAGAAGTTTTCACACCTTAGCTCTTAATGCATCGTTTTTCCTTCTGAAGCATCAGTGAGTGTTTGAACCTTCTGTAATAGTTGCATATGACTCCCTCAGTTGTCCTCAGTCTGAAAAGACGATCTCAAAATCATACAGTCATTGTTGGAAAGGGTTCAAATACACAAAAATGTCGAAAAAAAAAACAAAGAATTTGTGGAACCTCAAGGATATTTCTGAAGAACAGCAGGCAGTTTAACTGTTCAGGACAAACAAGGGACTCATGAACAACTATCACTAAACAAAAAAAACAGTATTAAGAATCAAGCATATGTAAAAATTTGAACATGGTAATTTTTATAAATTCAACTATTATTTTCTATTGTGGACTCTATGTACAAATTTTATGTAAATGTATTAATCAGATGCGTACTAAATAAATAAAAAAAACTCTTATTTAAAGTAAAATAATTAACATTTCGCAGAATTTGCAAGTTGTATGTAAACTTTTGACTTCAACTGTATATTGGCCAGGCTGATTACCCATCGGTATTGTCGAAAATAAACACCGCTTTAATGCTTTAACTAAATATTGTGTAAAATTAGGGAAATACTCAATCAGCACTCATCTGCTTATGTATCACCATCACTACTGGCCATCAAAACAAAACAATTGTAGTCCTAAAAATGAATATTTCATTCTATTATGAAAGATCTGCGCTGTTATTGTGTAGTGAGTTGCGTGCATATTGAGAACACAAACCATGTTGTTACCGATGTCTCTGAAAAGTCTGTATAAGAGGTACGAGACTCATGTAGTGCTACTGCGAGGCCAAAATGTGTTGTAATAAAAAGGAAATAAAAATATTCACGTCCAGTGCATAATAAGGTATTCAGGCTATCAGTTTAGCTCACTGTGCATATAAGGAAGAAAAGAGAACGAAACCTTATCATCCGTCTATTATAAAGGCCTGTGGGGCCAAATGAACTCAAAGGACAGGAGCGCAATTCGAAAATCAGCACCATCAGATTCAGACTGCTACGCCTCGGCTGCCTTTCGGGGGTTAGTGTTGGTTTTGAGAGGAAAGGCCAGGTAGCAGACCAAAAAGTTCCATACCCTGTTTTTCTAGTGTTCTCAGAGGTTCCGTGCATATTTGAAGGCATTTGTAGTTTTCAACAGGAAGACATGAACATCCCCACAAAAGCTCCTGAAGAGTGCAGAACTTTTTTTTTTTTCTTCGAAGGTTTGTTTCCGCAGAAAAAAAATTATATATATTAATTATAAGAAGAAGAATTGACTCTCCAGGAAAAGAGCAGCACAAGGGGAGAGAAAAAAACAAAACGGTGGGACAACTACAACTACAACCACTCAGGACAATGATGGCAAGAGATGCCTCACATGAAGAAAAATAAACAAGAAGAAGACAAAAAAAGACGTCCTTCCAGGTTGTTTTAGTGCTCTGAAGGTCATTTGTACGTGAGGTTTGGGTGCTATGATTCTCCATGGCATAAACCAGGCAGTGCTTCCAAAAAAGGGTCTCATTTCTGCCTGTTATCCGGCCCCAAGTTCCACCAGTGGGGAGGGATCTGTGTCGGCTCAGTTTTGGGCATGGTGTCGGATGGTGTGAAAGATCCAGTCCATCTTGGTGGTCCATCCACCATGGTGAGCGTCATTCATCTGCTTCATGAAATAGTCCAGGGCCTCCTGCTCTGTTTTGTCCAGCGCCAGGGTCTTTCGGATGTAAGCGATGTCGTCGAAGGACTGCAACTCTGGCATGCCTGAGCCCAGCATCATGGAGAAGAGATTTATGAAAAGGTTGGCATGCTGTCTGATAGCCAAGTAAGCCTTGTAGCACATCTCCTGGAACCTGTAGGGGGAGACAGTGAGATGTTCAAATGATCCCTGCTGCATCTATTGGCGCTTTTCCACTACACAGTACCAGCTCGCCTCGGCTCTGTTTGGTTTTCCACTGTGTAAAAGTTGTACCTGTACCGGCTTCCAGGTACTTTTTTTCGTACCACCTCCGGCGAGGTTCCAAGCGAGCTGAGGCGAGCTGAGGCGATACTAAAATGTGACGTGAAAACACAGCAGACTGCTGATTGGTCAGAGAGAATCATCACTATTCACTGCGTCATCATTGCACGCGCCAGCAATAGTATCCAGAATAACTCCGCCATTTTTAAAAAGTTTGGCCAGAGATTGCGTGACATATCCAATCCATTACATATTATGGCAACTCGGAAGAATACGCCGTGGTCAAACGAGGAGGTGCAGACAGCGGGTGTGTGTCGCGTGGAAGATTACGTCACGGCAGTTTCCTGCAGCGTCGCTATGACAACCAGGTACTATTGTGGAGGTACAGGTACAACTTTTACACAGTGGAAAACCAAACAGAGCCGAGTCGAGTCGAGCCGAGCCGAGGCGAGCTGGTACTGTGTAGTGGAAAAGCGCCATATGTAAAGTCCTAAAACTCAGAAAGTAGTAATGGGTAAACCAAACATGTAAGAATCATTAACTCTTGTTGGTCATACAGCTCATTTTCTGCAATTCCAAGATATAAAGTACAATTCAGATTTTTTTCCACAGAATTGTGAGATATTAACTCAATTGTGAAAATAAAGTAAACTTTTGAGGGGGAAAAAAGTTCTCAGAATTGCAAGTTTATATCTCACAAATCTGACTTAACGTGTTGCAGGTTATAAGGTCAGAAAAAAAGCCACAACTGCAAAATCTTAACTTGTAATACTGAGCAAAAAGTCAGAATTGTGATTTTATATCTCGCAATTGCCAGTTTATTTCACGAAATGCTGAGAAAAAAAGTCAGAATTGAAAGTATTTATCTTGCAATTTTAACTTCATAACTTGCAACTGTGAGTTTATATCACGCAATTCTTACTTCATTTCTCAAAATTGCGAGTTTATATCTCACAATTCTGACTTTATATCTCGCAATTGAGTTTATATCATATTTCGGAGAAAAAAAGTCAGGATTGTAAATTGTAAAATGTTCATGTCTTTCTTTCTTCAGTCACAAAGACATTTTTTTTTTTTTTTTGAGGAAAACATTCCAGCATTTTTCTCCATATAGTGGACTTCAATGGTGGCCAACGGGTTTAAGGTCCAAAGGTCCAAGTTCCAATAAAGCTTCAAAGGGCTCAACACAATCCCAGCAGAGGAAGGGTCTTAGCTAGAAAAATGATCTGTGATTTTCTTTAAAAAAATAAAATAAAAATGTAAATGCTTTTTAACCCTAATGCTCATATTGCACTAGCTCTGTGATGCAAATGTGATTAGTTCTTCATCTGTGTACTTTGGTTAAAAAAAAAAGACAGGGTAAGTGAAAAAGTCCATTTCATTTTCTCCGCTAACTTCGAAATCGTCCAACATTGTTGTTTTACCTTTTTTTTGTAAAGGTTGTTTCTTGCATGTTCACTTTGAACAAATAAGCATGTAAACGATTAGGATGTTTGCATTGTGAAAATGTACACTGAGACTTCAGATATAAAAAAGTTGACTTGTTATGCGATGTCTTCTCAATAAAATCTTATTATTTCCTATTCATTCAATAGAATGTATGCAAATACTAGGGAATACTAATATGGTGGCGTGGTGGCTTCACTTTTATGACGTCATGAGCAATAGTTGTCTATTATAGATCAGTGGGTACGACACTTATTCCTGAGCTGGAATTGTGTAGGAACTTTGAAACTGCAATCTGAACCTTCAACCCATTGGCCACCATTGAGGTCCACTATATTGAAGAAAAATCCTGGAATGCTTTCCTCTAAAACCTTAATGTCTATTCGACTGAAAAAAGAAAGACATGAACATCTTGGATGACATGGGGGTGAGTAAATTATCAGGAAATTATACTTCTGGAAGTGAACTTCTTTAATATTCTTTTTGTACCAGAAGACATGAAAACATTTCTTCATATGCTTTTCATTAAAGTAAAAAAAAAGAGTTCAAATCCTGTTTATGAAAGTACACTCAAAGCCTGTTCTTCCACCAGAGACTGTTTCATCATTGGTTTAGTTTTTGCAAGTGTAGACATGGACGTCACCTCCTCTGACAGTGATAGAGAACAAATCCTGCTTTTTTAAAGCCTCCTTTGAGTCCTGACTGAAGCGGAGATTTGTTAGAAAGCGGAAGTCTGGAGAAGAGGCAGGAAACTTGGCAGCCAGCTGGCTGTCAGAGTATTGTTGGAGGAGGAAAGGCTGCTGGGATGAAGGCCCGAGAGGCCCATTTTGAAAGCCTCTATTGTTCAACTCAATCTCTAATTGTCTCAGATAGTTAGCTGCCTGCCAATTACTATGTTAATGTTGAAACACAAAGGATTTGTTTCTGTTAAGCTCACACCGGAAAATAATTGGCACATATGTACCTCTCAAACTCTCTGGTTTTAGTGCACTCTTGGGTTCCTCCTTTGCTGATCACAATTAAAAAGTCTTGAGTCAAGACGAACGGCACTCGCTCGCGCTTGTAGCCAAACTTCTTCTTCTTGTGGTCCAAAAAGTGACCGAAATCTATATGAAACAGCTGTAGGAACACAAGCAAATGTCTATATGAGGATACTAATAATGACTGAATGTTTCAGTGGCATTAAAACATCTAAAGATCAAGTTCACACCTGCCCGTCATCCTTCACCATGATGTTACTGTTGTGTCTGTCACCGATGCCCAGAATGAACGTCGCCACACAATAGCCAGCGCAGGATCGTGTAAACAAGTCGATGGCCATGTCGTACCTATTAACACAAAATTGTGCATTGAAAAACATCTAATTTTTATTTTAAATGGTGAAAATTTTTATTACAGGAATGTTCGCCACTCACATCTCTCCTTTGTTCTTGTCTTTTAGCCACTGATGCAGTGTTGTACTGTTAAACTGCAGTGCCCCCTTTAGACCTCCTTTACATTGAATCTGCATGATGGTGTGGGAACTTCTCACCACTTCGATGAGACCCACGCAGTCTCCAATAGACAAGCAGCCATAGGGTAGCATTCTAGGATACCACAAAATTAAGAGTTAACATAAGCTTTTCAAGCTCACTCAAGGCTGCTGGAAAATTAAGAACTTGACATTAATACCCGTTTAATTACTATTTATTTGGCTGAACAATGTTTTGGTTACCAAGCCAGATGTTTAACCAAAACGCCCACGTACCTCAGATCCAGACCCTGATTTTGCCAAATGTTCTCCATTATTCTGATGATCTGTAGTGTTAGCATGTCTTGCCGCAGGTCTACAGGAAAGTAAAAGTTTTTTTTACAACACAAAATAAAGACATTCATACTAAAAGAGAAAAAAAGTGAATAAAAAGCTGACCATCTCCGTTCTTGAAGATGATCTCATTGTTTTGGAAGAGGAGTTCGGACATGATGTCAGGATTTTCCCAGTTCAACCAGAGCGGTCTCTTGGCAGATGACATGATTCTGCAGTCTTCAAGTCTACCACGCAAGCAGAAAAACAAATCACAAATCAAAGAGTCTACCGTTCAAAAGAGTGGGGTCAGTAGGTCTTTTTTATAATTGTGCTTATTAAGGCTGCATTTATTTGCTCAAAAATACAGTAAAAAGCAATAATATTGAGAAATATTATTATAATTATAATTAGAACTTTTCT
The DNA here is from genome assembly GCF_049309525.1 of Garra rufa. Lineage (NCBI taxonomy): Eukaryota > Metazoa > Chordata > Actinopteri > Cypriniformes > Cyprinidae > Garra > Garra rufa. The sequence continues at coordinate 10,524,784 of NC_133380.1, read as the reverse complement.
ATTTGAATATATTCTGAAATGTAATTTATTCCTGTGATCAAAGTTACATTTTCAGCATCATTACTCAAACTTCTGTGTCACATGATTCTTCACAAATCATTCTAATGTGCTGATTTGCTTTTAATGATTCTTTTATAAATAGCAAGTTTAAAAGAACAGCATTTATTTGAAAAAGAACATTTTCTAACATAATAAATGTCTTAACTGCCATGCATAATTAATGTTAAAATAAAACCGACATGTGCCCTGCTTATTTTTACAAAGATTGGTAGTTCTGGTAATAAATCTGTTGACTTAAGCAACCTTTGTTGCATTATGTTCCAATGGTGACCATTTAAAAAACTGCACTTTTCACATTTTTTCTCCAAAGTTTGCATGCCTGTGAAAGTCATGACATATTGTCAAGTATGGTGACCCATACTCGAAATTGGGGCTCTGCATTTAACCCATCCAAGTGCACACACACAGCAGTGAGAAGTGAACAAACATTCTCCCGCGCCCGGGGAGCAATTGGGGGTTAGGTGCCTTGCTCAAGGGCACCTCAGTCATGATATTGAAGGTGGAAAGAGTGCTGTTCATTCACAATCCCCACCTTCAATTTCTGCCGGTGTGGGAATCAAACCAGGAACCTTCAGGTTACAACCCCAACTCTCTTACCATTTGGCCATGACTGCCCCCCAAGAACCATTAAAGATATTCTAATGCCCTTTTAGATATTGGGTCTTAAATTTTCCTTCTGGCATTTTCATTTGTGTTTTGATAGAGGGAAACAAGACAATTTTAATGTCCACATTATTTTTTCTTCAGACACTGTTCTTTAAGTAAAATAAGTTTTGTTTATTTGAAAAAGAACATTTTCTAACATTATAAATGTCTTTACTGTCATGCATAATCAATGTTAAAATAAAACCGACATGTGCCCTGCTAAGTGAAAATACACTCTCTCAGCTGTACATGCTGCACAGTGTGGTACTCACCGTAGGTTACCCAGCTGGTGGGCGGGGTTGAGTGGAGAGGTGAAATTTTGGAGGGCATCCATGTAGTCCGGTCGCCTCATCTGCTCCACCAAGAACTTCATTTGCACCTGAAAAAACATAAGAACACTTTAAAATAAAAGTCAGCCAGTTAAAAACAATATTATTTTGTGGTTAACATCAGGGTAATGAATTACCACAGATTTTTATTTTAAGGATTAGATCATTCCTGAATTAAATTTTCCTGATTATTTACTTACCCCCACGTCATCCAAGATCTTCATGTTTTCTGTCTTTAGTCGAAAAGTAATTAAGGTTTTAGAGGAAAACATTCCAGGATTTTTCTCCATATTGTGGACTTTAATGGGGATCAGCAGGATCTTATGATGTGCGATCCGCATGTGCGCCTTCATGCATTAGGTAATCATGTTTGAAAGGTCACACGTGGTAGTTCTTAACAGAGATGGACAGTAAGTATTTTTGCTTTACTCAAGTACATTTAAAAAGTATCTGTAGTGTATCAGAATGTTTTTCTTTGGAAAACTTTACTTCACTACATGCCAAAGCATAATGTCATAGTTTTTACTGCACTACATTTCATAAATAAAAGCTGTGGTTTGTTTTACCTTTAATACTTAAGAACGTTAAAAATAAACACTGGGTCGGTACTTCTGCCTATGTCATCATGCGTGACCTTTCCATCGTTATGGGGTAATGCGTGAAGTCATGGATGTAGAGCTAGTGCAAGATGAGCATTTGTGGATAAAAAGTAAATAAATTCGTTTTTTTTTTTTTTTTTTTTTTTTTTTTTAGAAATGGCCAATCGTTTTGCTAGATAAGACCCTCGGCTGGGATCATGTAAAGCCCTTTGAAGCCGTATTGAAACTGCAATTTAAACCTTCAGCCCATTGGCTCCCATTGAAGTCCACTATATGGAGAAAAATCCTGGAATGTTTTCCTCAAAAACTTTCAGTTCTTTTCAACTAAATAAAGACATGAGCATCTTGGATGACATGGGGGGGGGTGAGTAAATCATCAGGAAATTTTGATTCTGGAGTGAACTAATCCTTTAATTTTATAGATTTTTCTATTATCTAACTGCTAATTATCATTTTCCCACTACACCAGTAGACAGCTAAAAATTTAAGGCGAGACACTGCAGGTAAATAGGGTAAAAAAAAAAAAAAAAACTAATAGTTATCACCTTACTTACCCAGTTAAGTGGTTAAATTGATAATTGCAAACATTTTTTGTATTACAAGTTTTCTAAAATGTTAGGTTTAAATATGCAAATGAGGCATTATTTAATGAAATACAAGCTAATTTCCATACATTTCTAGTACAATAACCTAAACGGTTTCAAAATTCTTGACATTAGAGTCAAATGTTTTTACAGAGGGAATTTGGGGTATCTTATTGTCAGAAAAAACTCATAGACAGAAAACAATGTATTTTTTTTTTTACATTTTTGGGGAAATAAAATGTTGTATAAAATCAAGCAAATCATCTATGAACAAATCCCTCTGCAAAAATCTTCAGAATATAGACAGGAATAAAAATTTAAAGTTTGGTGTGTGTGTGTAAGTGTTACTGAAGTGAAGATTTATGGTTCAGTGTAGGAGAAAAAACTCATTTGAGAAAATGGCCTTTAAAAATATGGATTGTAATTGAAATCTATTGACACAAATAGATAAAGTGCTATAAAAGAAACAACCTTTTGGGTGGTTTCTTTCCACTTGTCTGAAAAAACACTTTATGAAACAACAATGGAATACTTGTTCCATTATTAATAATTCCTAAATTTAAAGTTGTATTTTTAGTAATAGTTTAATTTTCAGTTATTTATCTGTTTTAATTTATTTATTTTTTATCAAATAGCAGACTTATTAAACCACATATCCACATTCTAACAGCTGTTTACTTGATTTATCTTTTTTCCCTAATTCTTTTTACACATTTTTCAGTAATCAGTTAAAAATCCATTTTCAGTTATCAAATAAATAAGATTTGAGCCCCTATTACGAAGAGCTTCTCAAGCCATTGGCCTCTTTAAACTTATCTCACAGCAAATGCAAAACAACTTAATTGGTCATTGAACTTTAGACTCAACTTCTTGACGTTAACAACAATGACAGGGATGTTTAAGGTAATGCCTGAATGCTTTTTAAGGATCACCTCACAGATTAGTTGTTGTATCCTCTGTAAATCTAATCTGAGAGCTAAGGTTTCACTTGCAGCGTGCGTAAAGACTCTCCTAATATAACCTCATGTGCCCATGCGCCTACCTAGTTTTAGGTGAGATGAGAAGGTCAAAGGCTGAGTTTACCTTCTGAGTTTCATCCTTCTTCTCCTGTTTGAGAATGTCTGTGAGGTTGATGAGCTTCTCCATGGCTTCCACCTGTCTGCTCAGGTGCTTCAGGTACATGCCACATGCCCGGCAGTACGACTCCAGCAGCAGGCCAAACCGCTGACTCACGGTTTTATTGTGCATTTCTGACCTGCGACCCCACAAGATTACAATTTAACTTCATTTGGAACATATTCGTGATATTTAGGTCATCGTAATGTAAAGCCCTGACAGTAAAGAGAACAAAAACAGGAAATCGCTTACTTCAAATGCCAAAAGAAGAAGTGCCCAATCCTCTGGTTGGTAAGAGCTTTTTTCAGCAGAAATCGCACCAGTGGGTTATCAAGATACTGCTCATACTTCAAAACCTTCAACAAATCAGACGTGAAACATTGTAACAAATATGACACGACATTTATAAATAATAACTAACTGTATCAGTCTTACCTGAACTAGCTGAATGAGGTACTGTGAGAGTTTGTCATCAGTCAGATACTTCTCAAGGCACCGAACTGCGAAGTCTCGGATCATTGGATCAGGATAGTTACAGTCAAGCAACTCCATGGCTTGTTCCGGCTTTATTGCAGGCCAGTCTTTAAGAAGGCAATACATCTGGGCAACTTCATCCCTGGAATTCCATTTCACCGCCAGCAGAATCTTGGGCAGGATTTCTGGAATATTTACACAATACTGCCTAGAGTAGAAAACAAATACATTTTTAAATAAACTTTTCCACCACTAGAGACCAAAATGAGGAGAGCTAATGGTGGCATTAGACTACCTGTGTCTCCATAAAAAGTCTTTTTCCTGCTCAGTGATTTCAGAAAGCGGGTCCCTGTTGGCCAGCTGACGAAGTTGCTCTATATCTGCCTCCGTCATGGCGTGGTCTCGCGCCAGTCTGCTGCTCTGTAATTCAGATTAGAAACTCAATTAATAAACAGAACTAATTTCTCAAAGAAAAACATCCTTGGAAAGGAAACTCATTTAATATTGCTGTTTCTTGAGCAGCCTGGATCACAAAACCAGTCATAAAGGTCATAAGGGTTCATTTTATAAATAAATATAAATAAAATATTATACATACATATGCTTTCCATTGATGCATGGTTTGTTGGGATATGACAATATTCAGTTGAGATACTACTTTTTGAAAATCTGGAATCTGAGAGTGCAAACAAAATCTAAATACTCAGAAAATCATCTTTAAAGTTGTCCAAATGAAGTTTTTAGTCATGTATATTACTAATAAAACTATGTTTTGATATATTTATGGTAGGAAATTTACAAAATATCTTCATGGAACATGATCCTCACTTAATATCCCAATGGTTTTTGACATAAATTTGACGCATACAATTTATTTTTGGCTATTGCTACAAACATACCCATGCTACTTAAGATTTACCTGGTTTTGTGGTCCAGGGTCACATTTTAGAAAAAAGTATATGACACTAAAGACTTGAGCAATCACATGAATAAATATCATTTTAAAATGTATTAAAACAGAAAACAGTTATTTGAAATTGCAATATTATTTAACAATAATTTTATTTTTACTGTATTTTTGATGGTAGAAAATGCATCCTGGTGAGCATAAGAGACTCATTTAAAAAATAGTACTGACTGAATGTGAATAAACCAACCACAGTTCAGAAAGGTTGAGATTTTGAGCAACAACAAAACAGACCTAATTTGACCTCTGTCATGATTAAACAATGGTGTCTGCTACTGCAAAAGTGATGCATCAGTGATTTTAACAAGAAAGCAGTAGTTCAAAGCCTTGATGAATCGAAGATGAATCAACAACGCTTTGTGAAAGTGCCGTCACGGCTGACATCTATTACAAAACCAAATGAATGAGCATGATAATTAATAATTGGAGTAAAGACACACACTCATGAGGTGACGGTGGAGAATGACAGAGACGTTTCTTATGCTCCTTGTAAAGGGTATTAATAGCAGCAGGAAGTGTGTCACTATAATTAATTAATTAGGATGTGTGTCTGTAAGCTCACCTGTCCAGACTGGCAGTAATTGTATCCCATCTCCCTGGATATTATCCAGTTAGCGTGATCCTCAATCGTGGCCATGTCAGGGAACTTAACGGGTGAGCTGAAATGGTCAAACTCCAGCTCTAGACATGGGGTTTCCTAGAGCAAAAATAAAATATAATAAAAATACAGTTATAGCATCTATACAGACACACTCCTGAAAGGCCATTAGACTAAGATTGCAAACCTAAATAAACAGATTTAGAACATACGCTCTTGATTAACTATGTCACCTCAGATTAGACAACAGAGGAATCGTATTAGAGCTGATTAAAGTGCCTCAGTGCTCAAAGAGGTTATGCAAGAGAGGAAACCTTATTAGGGTTGGAGCCCGTGACCCCAATGGGGTTGAGGAGATCTTCTAGGCCATGTGGTACTGGCCACAGGTTCAGTGCCATCTTTCCTGAGACCAGAGTGTGTGTGTAGTCGAACAGGTTGACGTTTCCCCAGGCCAGTGGACAGTGCTCCTGTACAAATTCATTTAAATGTTCATTTCAAAGCACGCACATCAGATGCAAAATTCACTTTTACATGGTGATCGCATATATACATCTTAGCAGTGTGTGGACACAACCACACTTCAATAATAAAAACCCATTCACTCCTTTTTTGATCCCTAAAAAACCTAAACAGTCTGAATTATCAAGCCGTTTTGATTTTCTAAACAGTATGATGTCATATATGATGCCACTGAAGACGAAGTGGATTAGTTTTGTTTTTGATGGTACTGTGCCACCAAATACAACGAAATGTCTGTGCAAATCATTTCTGGATGAGGGACAATTCAAGGCAGGTTTTGCTAAAAAGTTACAACTCAAGGATGGATCAGTATCCACTGTTCATGATCACACCTCCAGAAGTAACTTTGTATTTTTTACAATTACCGGTATTTGCAAAATGCCTTGATTCTTCCACAAAAGAGCGGGGCGAGGTGAGCAGAGCTCATCAGCATTTAAAGAGCAATGCACCGAAACGGGTCGCTGTGAACAGAGATGTTTTTGACGAGGAAAAAAGGGTGTCGTTTTACACTATCATTGAGGAATTTTTAACTAAAAATTGTTACAGACATTTTATGAAGACCTTAAAGAACCAAAGCAACTTGTGGAAAATGGACATCCGATGTCCCCTTCAACAATTAAATATTTTTAAATTTTCAATTTTTTTTACATTTAATTTTAGCTTTTTTATGTGATTTTCTCACTTGAATTATTTTACAGTTTTATTTTTATTTCTGTTTTCTTCTATTTTTATTTCAGCTTTAATTATAGTCATTTTAGTTTTTAAATAGTTTTTCTTTTAAATGTAATTTTTATTTTTTTAATTCTATTTTATCTAAGTGTTACTTCAGTTAACAAAAACTATTTTTGAAAGTTTTAGATTACAATAACACTAGTACAACTAAAAACACTAAAAGCAAGTCATCACCTCTTTCGCCCCCTTCCTTCCTTTCACAGAGCAGATGGACAGACAAAGGCGAGCCGCCCGGGGGATGTCGGGAATGTACATGTCATAAGTCAGCCACTCGTTCCACCTGCAGACAGAGAGAGAGAAGATGTCAGCACACTATCAATTTTTAAAATGCATAATTTTGCATTTCAAATATCTAACACTTCTGGAAGTCATAATACAGTGCATGACATAAGGAGTGCAATGACTAATTATCATGTTAGACTCTTAGACTGATGTAAATCTATTTACTTTTGCTACCCCCTAACAGCATGGACCTAGGGGTTGAGTTGGGAGGTAGAACGCCACTCACACACTCTGCAGTGAACTTTGTATAAATAAAGGCGATATTTTGAAACTAGGGTTTCTTCCGAAAAGAAAAAAAAAAAAACCTCATGCACTAGAAGTATTGCCTTCTTTCTACATACTTCAGGTCACTTTGGTAAACTTAAAAGATAAGTATGGAAGCCTGTTGCAAAATCGCAATTTTTGTCTCACAGCTCTGACTTTATTCATTATTTCTCACAACTATGAGGTAACATCTTGCAATTCAGACTTTTTTTTTTTTTTTTTTTTCACAGAATCGTCTGTGTATATCTTGCAATTGCCTTCCTGAATATAATATGTGATTCTGTGCATATTCTATGAAATGCTGACTTTCTTCCATGAAATTAGGTTTGTGTTAAAAGAGCTATAACTTTGACAATCAAAGTCTGAATTGCAAAAAATATACTCGTAATTGCGAAAAAGAATTGTGAGATATAAAGTCACCATTTTTTTCCCATGTTGGCAACAGGTTTCTATAGGATTTTGCAAACACTTTCGCTTAGTAATCTATCAATTGTAGTATCAGATAGGACCAGTGATCGCACGGTACCTTGGGTTTGAACACGGCACACGCTGTGTGTTGACATTATCACACAACTGCTCTCCACCATGGTAGATCCCTGTCCGCACATAAATCTGAAACAAAAGGCAAGAACCAGTAAGCAAGAAAATGCTAGTGCAAAAACATCAGCCAATCATAAAAAGAAACACACAAATAGCTTCCTGTTCTTTATAATTGAAACTTCTGCTCTCTTATTTAAAGGAGAAGTTCACTTCCAGAACAAAAATTTACAGATAATTTACTCACTCCCTTGTCATCCAAGATATTCATGTCTTTCTTTCTTCAGTCGTAATTATATTTCTATGGTGCCCGTGAGTTTGAACTTCCAAAATGCAGTTTAAATGCAGCTTCAAAGGGCTCTAAAAAAAATCCCAGCCGAGGAAGACGGGTCTTATGTAGCGAAACAAATGTTTTTTTTGTTTTTGTTTTATTACAATTTATATACTTTTTAACCTCAAATGCTCATCTTGTCTAGTTCTGCGTATATATGCGGATTCCGTTCAAGACAGTTAGAGTATGTCAAAAACTCCCATCTTATTTTCTCCTCCAACTTCAGAAGTACCAACTCAGTGTTTAGAAAGTGAACGTGGAAAGAAGATCAAATGCCCTTTACAAAAATAGGTAAAACAACGATATAGGGCGATTTTGAAGTTGGAGGATAAAATGAGATGGGAGTTTTTCGACCTATCCTAACTGTCTTAAAAGAGAATACACTGAGTTAATGCAGAGCTAGACAAGACAAGCATTTGAGGTTAAAAAGTATATAAATTGTAATTTTTTTTTTTAGAAAATAACCAATTGTTTTGCTCAATAAGACACTTCTCCATCAGCTGGGATTGTTTAGAGCCCTTCAAAACTGCATTTTGGAAGTTCAAACTCATGGGCACTATAGAAGTCCACTATATGGAGAGGAATCCATTTCTTTATGACTGAAGAACATCTGTGATGTCAACTGGGTGAGTAATTTATCTGTATATTTTTGTTCTGGAGGTGAACTTCTCCTAAGACCACCCATGCATTTTGTATATAAAAAATATTTAGAATACAAAAAGGCATCAACTAAGCACCTTGTCAATGTCCCGAATATTCACATTAACGTATGTGGCACAGAGGACACGTATCCTTAGAGTGCTGTTAATGGTCCAGAGGGATTTGGTGGAAGCCTCTCCGTTCATGTAAGGCGTGGCGGTGGAGATCCGGCGGGCGTAGGAGGGCATGGTGAAGTTGTCCATAGGCAGCTGAGAGTAAAGACTGTCCTTGGACATAAGCATGAGGTTTGGCAACCGACCCAGCATAATGCAACTCCGTACATACTGACAGAACAAGAAAGAGAAAAAACACAGAGAGATTTCAGACATAAAGCCACATAATCAGCACATCTCACGGACCGTCAAGTCATCCAAAATGTCCAGAGCTATTTTTAGCATCCTAAACATAAATTCTGCCAGTACTTTTTGTTGGGATGATATAAAACTTCAAATTCAGCCGGATACTGAGACTACTCATTTGCATTCTGTGTACTGGCCGGTTTTGAGATAATGAAAGCCTGGAACAAACACACGAATAGTGCCAAAACACTGAAAATTCTGAGGTGACTTGAAATTTCAGATGGCTAATTAATCAGCGTCCAGTATGAGACCATAACTCTGTACACAAGATAAAAGCAGCACGAGAACTAAAATAAAAGTTATATAAAAACCACTGGTACTTTAGTAAAAGCAAAAAGGCCTAGATACCTTGTACTGACTGATAGGGTATTTTTCCAACAGATACTCGTCACAGCCGCAGACTTTCAGGATGTATTTGCCCTGATATTCTTGCACGCACATCTTTAGCTGCTCGGCCGACAGCAGCATGCTCCTAGTCTTCTTCCTGATGGCTTCAGCGATCACCTGCTCAGGTACGCAGTCGTGATTGATCTTTAGTGTGTACTTTTGCTTGTCGTTGTTGGGAGAGACGATCACCCAGATAACTACAATGATTTGACCTAGCACACAAAGAAGAAGATCAGAGTGTTAACAGGAACAGCATTATTGAATTGATTCCTTCAGGCATCAAGCATGTGAGAACAAACAATTAATCCCACATAGCAACTGAGTGTGTTGAAAAAGTGTTGAAAAGAAAAGCTGGATATTGAATGCATCCCAATGAAGCTGTCAGAGTTGTTGTGCATGCATTCCTCCAGGCTAAGAGAAATCTGAGGGCAAAAGTGAAAAACAAGCATCATATGCTGCTTCATGACTACTACTATTACAACACAGGCCCATTCACATATGAAAGAAAACAACACTGCTGCAATAAAAAACTTTCTGGAATGAAGATTACTACTGGCTTCAGGCTATAAACCAAAAAGAAACAAACCATGTTATTTTCAACCTCAGAATCAATGTGCCGCATCTGTGGCATGCTGTCGATTACCACAGTCAATAATGTCGACTGGTCCGTCAGCGTGTATTAACAAAAACACAATGGAAGCCTAGCATGCAGTTAGGGAGCATCATTAATAAATGTTTAACATGCAAATCTCTCATTGTTATCTGTAAATCAATTTATATCAAATATACACTACCAGTTTTTGAAAAGTGAGATTTTTACTAATAGCTCACTAAGATATTTTTTAAAATAACTGTTTTCTACTTGAGTACATTTTAAAATTTTATTTATTCCTGTGATTTTTAAAAAGCTGATTTTTTAGCATCATTACTTCAGTCACATGATCCTTCAGAAATCATGCTAATATTCTGATTTGCTGTTAAAATAATAATAATAATAAATGTTATGTTGAAAACAGCGGAGTACAATTTTTTTCAGGTTTCTTTGATGAATAGAATGTTCAGAAAAACAGCATTTATCTAAAACAGAAATCTTTTGTAATCTACAATCTATGATGCCCCCCTGGGCATCATATATATATACTGGCCCCATCATATATATATATACTGACTCCATTAAAATATACTCAAATAGAAAACAGTTATTTTACATAGTAAAAATATTTACAAATTTTACTGTTTTTGCTGTACTTTGGATCAAATAAATGCAGGCTTGGTGAGCAGAAGAAACTGGTAGTGTAAAACCAGCACTTTCAGCTTTTTGACTATTTGAAGTATTTTAATTTAGATATATTTTCCTCAACATTTCCTTAAAAAAAAACTTTAAATGATATTGAATTATTAACAATCAGTGACTTCCTTTTATTTATCTAAGGAATGATGCAAAGAAATGGTTCAACCAATGTATTTTTTTTTTTTAAACAAACAGTTCAAAATAAGAGAAGTTCACATATTCAGCAAGTCACAAGCACAACTCAACACAGGTCTAAAAACATTAACCAGACACTAAGACTGCACAATACTAAATATAATGTATATAAGTTCCATATAAATATGCATCTGTCAGCTCATGCAATGTCCACCTAAAAATTCAAACTTAGTAACTTCTGCATAATATATGCACAGGAATAACAGGAAAGAACCTATGCACTGTTCTGCAGTTGAGTTCCGCAAACTCTGCCCACAGATATTACTCTGGTAATTCATAAGCAGAAGTGCCTAGAAAAACTGGCTCATTTTGAAAGAACTATTTAAAGAACATCATATAGCTCAAGAAAAACCTTTTACCATGAGTTTGCATGGCAAAGCACCACTCAAAATCTCAATGTAATGTTGTTCTGAGCAATACTTAAACTATACTAATAATACGAATACTTAAAACCACTAACAGCAATATTTTTATAGAAGAATTCACTCAGGTAATTGCAATGTGGGGTAAACAACAAACAATGTGGTCCATACCTACTTAAAAAAAACATTCCTGTAAACCTACCTTTGTCTAATTTGCCATATATATGCTTTGGAAGCTCTGGTGAAGACTCCACATTAGGAGGATAAACGTATAGCGCTCGACTGTGTGCCCCGCTGGCATCTCGTAGCTCTACTGAGTCTTTGCAGACATTAAGAATATTTCTCCTGAAGTCCTGCACCTCAGGGTCCTTCACTAGATCAAACTCACACACCGGCATGCCGATGGCAAAACCTGAAACACATTAAAACAGCATTTTAGAACAAGATAAGAAGAGGAAAGAGATAAACCTGCTGAATCAAATATAATACAGTTCAAAAGTTAGGGGTCAGCTTCATCCTAATTGATTTGATTAAAAATAAAGTAAAAACAGTAATATTGTGAAAGGTGACCCTGGACCACAAAACCAGTTATAAGTTGCATGGGTATATTTGTAGCATATAGCCAAAAATACACTGTATGGGTCAAAATGATCGATTTTTCTTTAAAGGATAACTGTTGCCAAAATGCAACCTGGGCTGTTTTTTTACTGTAAACGAGACAAACATATATCTAAAAGCATAATTATGACAAACGAGCCGTTTTTGAGATTGACCGTGATTTCGTTTTGTTTTCAATGGCCGGAGAATGGGAGTACTAGGGGCATAAATTTGAGCACATCAAAATCGATATTTTTACAACACTAAGAAGGCTCGACACACCATGAAACTTTGCTCGAAGTATCGCCTGGGTCTCTACACATGAACTCGAGCATTGAGAACATTGTTTGTGTAGACAGAGTTTACTAAAAAGAAAGGTTTTGAACAACTCACTTTCACTGTTTGGGGTTCCGCTCGCAGCCGTCTTGCCAGTCAAGAAGTGTCGATCTCCGAATGCGAATGAATGGACTCCATAGGACGAAATATATGAGATTCTTTTTTACAACTAGAAGGTTAATATTGTTTTTCACTCGAGACAAAACAACGAATTAGCCGTGAATTTATATGGAAATATGCTTTAGGAGCTATCCATCCTCGCATTCGGAGATCGACACTTCTTGACTGGCAAGACGGCCGCGAGCGGAAACTCAAACAGTGAAAGTGAGTTGTTCAAAACCTTTCTTTTTAGTAAACTCTGTGTACACAAACAATGTTCTCAATGCTCGAGTTCATGTGTAGAGACCCAGGCGATACTTCGAAGTTTCATGGTGTGTCGAGCCTTCTTAGTGTTGTAAAAATATCGATTTTGATGCGCTCAAAGTTATGCCCCTAGTACTCCCATTCACCGAACATTGACCACAAAACGAAATCACGGTCAATCTCAAAAATGGCTCGTTTGACGTAATTAAGCTTTTAGATATATGTTTGTCTCGTTTAAAGTAAAAAAAACAGCCCAGGTTGCATTTTGGCAATAGTTATCCTTTAATGCCAGAAATCATTAGGATATTAAGTAAAGATATTTTGTAAATTTCCTACTATAAATATATGAAAACTTAATTTTTGAGTTGTAATATGCATTGCTTTGGACAATTTTAAAAGCAATTTTTTCAATATTTTATTTTTTTGCACCCTCAGATTCTAGATTTTCAAATAGTTTTATCTCAACCAAATATTGTCCGATCCTAACAAACCACACATCAATGGAAAGCTTATTAATTCAGTTTATTTCTTCAGGTGATATATAAATCAGTTTCAAAAAAATGACCCATATGAATGGTAGAATTAGTAGGACAATTTAAAATAACTGGCTTTTGAATAGTAGTAGGGATGTGAAATTTAGACAATTGGTCATTACTGAATTTCAGTTCATGTGAAATGTTTTGAAGTTGTTTCGAGTCATGCACATATGCATAAGGTAAATAAAGGAAATACAAGCCCATGTGACATCTTACCAATTTCTCTGTTGAGGATTTTTTCCTCTCTGTTCCCTACAGGTTCTATGACCTTTAGGAAGGGCTGGAACAGCCGAAGGTCACAAAGTCTTCTTGTCTCATCGTAGAACTCCTCACGCTCTGCCTCTTGTGTTACACTAACGAAAATATAGGAGGTCTCCTCCTGCAGCAGGTGGTGGAGGGGGTACTTCCTAGCCTCCTTAAACAGTTCATGTTTGATTGTGATGAGGGTGGCCTCCCGGAGGCATTCTAGTGTCAGGATCATGCCATTGGGCAGTAGACAGTCCACCAGAATCCTGGGGGGCATCAAATGGATGCCCCATAGTTCTCCCGAAGAGGGTCTTGGAGGCATTATGTGTAGTCCTCGCAATCTTCAACAGGGAAAAAAATAAATCTCCAACCTCTTCTTCTCCTGAGGGGGGACAGGATGATTAAAGTATGTTTTAGCAACATGTGACAGCATGTGCTGTTTTCAATAACAATAAAATAAACAGATAAGACAAAATGTTCAGCATTGCAAATTGCATGTCCCAAAATAAGCAAATTAGGACTTGAGTGAATAAGTAACAAACAAGAACATAGGCTGCATCAAATGTAATTAGAGTGATGCTGCTCATTAACCTGCACTATATACGGTTTTATCTACTGATATCACTGTTTATATACACTATCGTTTAAAGGTTTGGGATCAGTAAGATTTCTACCGTTTTTAAAGAAGTCACTTATGATCATCAAGGCAGTATCTATTTCATCAAAATTACGAAAAGAAAAACAGTAATATTGCAAAATGTTACTACAATGGAAAATAATGATTTCTATTTTAATATATTTTAAAATATAATTTATTCCTGTGATGCAAAGCTGAATTTTCATCAGCAATCACTTCAGAAATCATTCTAATATGCTGATTTATTATTAGAGTTATTTATGTCAGCAACAGTTGAGCTGTCAAATATTTTTTGGAACCTGTGATACTTTTTTTAGGATTCTTTGATGAATAAAAAGTTCAAAAGAAAAGCATTTATTTAAAATATAAGTATTTTCTAACAATACAATTTAACATCCTTGCTGAATAAAAGTATAGATTTCTTAAAAAAAAAAAAAAAAAATTATATATATATAAATAAAAATGTACTGACCCCAAACAGTAATGAACCGTAGTGTAAATTGTAAGAAAATATTTTATTTTAAGTAAATTCTGTTGCTTTAACTTTTTAATTCATCAAAGATATGAATATAAAAGGCAAATGTATCACATGTTCCAAAAAACTTAAGCAGCACAACTGTTTCCAATATCGATAATAAATCTGCATATTTATAATGATTTTTGAAGGATCATGTGACACTGAATACTGCTGAAAACTCAGCTTTGCCACCACATAAATAAATTACATTTTAAATTATATTGTTATTTTAAATTGTACAATATTACTATTTGTCCTGTATTTAAATATAACCAGCTTTAGTAAGAGACTTCTTTAAAAAAAAAATTAAAAGAAATCAGAAAGCTGGTTTGCTGTTCACAAAACATGTATTATTATTATCAATATTTAAAACAGCTGAGTAAATTTTTTCAGGATTATTTTATGAATTGAAAGATCTAAAGATCTGAAATAAAAAGCTTTTGCAACATTATACACTATATTACACTTTTTTGGAAAATAAATTATAGAAATTAATACTTATTTAGCAAGTATGCTTTAAATTGATTAAAAGTGATGATACAGGCATTTATAATCTTACGAAAGATTTCTATTTCAGATAAATGCTGTTTTTCTGAACGTTGTATTCATCAAAGAAACCTGAAAATAGGAATAAATTACATTTTAAACTATATTCAAAGAGAAAACGGTTGTTTTAAATAGTAAAAATATTTCAAAATTGTAGTTTTTGCTGTACTTTGGATCACATAAATGACAAAAAAAAACATCTTACTGTTCAAAAACTTTTGACTGGTAGTGTACAGGTTTTTTTTTTTACCCGTACTAATTTAGAACTAATTTTACCCGTGTCTGATTTAGATTTCTTCTTTTCAAGCATGTAAAAATACAGAGAAATTATGCATCTTACCAACCCCAAAGTTTTCAACAGTACCTAAAAGAAACACACTAGTTCTAAAGCATTACGCCAATAGAGTAATTCAATTTGGTCACATCACTGACATAAGTCTTAATAGAAAAACATGCTTACAGGAAGTTCAGTACAACCCAACATCTGAGTCACTGAGCAATGACAGAAATGTATCACTCTGTGAGAAAGGAGAGACATTTCCACACAACCCAGAGCCAAAAACATTTGGCACTTCATACTGAAGTGGATGAGTTGATTTTTCCCTCCAAACACGAGCCAACAAAAAGACACCCGTATGCATCTCCTGGGTGCAAGGCTGCTGAAAGCGATTCAATATTCTGACAAACAGCATCTTTCACCATGTTAATGTGTTTTCTGAAATTATTGGATTGCAAAACTAGGCCATGTGAGAGGAACACGTCAGATCTCGATTGTAGTTCTTCCAGTTTACTCATGTAAAAAGGCATGCAAATGTTTATTTGCAGAGCTTTGCTAAAGTCACAGGTGCAAAGTAAAAGTAAAGATGATAGCATTCAAGCTTACCTTAGTCTGATGTTAGGGCCACTTGTAAATGTAAATATCCATCATAGTTCAGACTTCCATCTGATCTGCTTGCTTTGTAACTTCTCTTCAGGTCCACTGAATTATACTGGAACAACAGCAAGTAGGATAAACATTCAGTGTCTAGTGGAAAGTGGACCAGCTCACTCAGTTTACCCAAAACAACTCAACCAATGCCCATTCCAACACTACCAACCACAACAAACCTCCACAGCAGTGTTTAGACTGACAGAGATAGGAAGATAATAAGATTAAGAGGTTTATCATTCTTGCATATGAATAGACTGAGCCACAATGACAGAGAACAACTTGCTAAAATTAACTGTTTACAGACACATAAGTCAAGTTTATTACAATACTTTAAAGCTATATCCAAGTTAAACTAGCCAAAATACACACACCTGAATCATGACAGAGCAGAACATGCACAAATGTGACTATGAACCGGCTTGATATTACACAGCAAAACAAGTGTTTGATAAACAAACACGCTGAAATGTATAACACGAACACAAACTATTTCATAAATTGCAAACTAAATAAAATGTACTATATGTTATTAAAGCAGAAACAAATAGTGAAAGCTCATATACATGACATAATTAGCCAGCTAGCAATCCCAGACATAACCTACTACTTAAAAGGAAATTCTCGTTTATATTTGTTCAAGAGTTTAAAAACTCCAAAATGAAAACAAATCTTATTTGACGTCTGAATAGGTCATTAAAAACGTATTGTTTCTTAAAACCATAAGATATTGATTGCTTTAGCCACATAGCCGCTAGGCTAATCCGCTATGGCTAACCCGATAACTTTCAGATAAAATATGCAGTAATATCCCGCCAACGACGCTATAATAAATAACACACTAAAACAACACATAAAGCTTTAAAAGCCCACCGTGTTGTTATTCAAACGCTAAAGGAATAAACACATATCCCACGTTAACGTGTACAGCTAATATGGGAATGTACCGAAGAGTTGTTCTGAGGTAATCCGCTGTTGGTGTTCAGTCGCTCGGTTAGGGTTGTAAATCCACCGCGGGGCTTTGCTGGGCCTCTAGCCGCCCCGCTCCAACACGCACCGCCTCTCCATCATCACAGCAGCAGCAGCAGCAGCAGCGACGGATCGCGAGCAGTGTTTTCACCCAAATCATTCATCACCGAGGGAGAAAGACGAAATACATGCTATCCGGTATTCGACGGATTGGATCAAAATCGTCAGAAACGCTGTCACTGTGGAATAAGGGAGGATCCTGTGAATAAATAAGCACCAAAGTGGCCGGATAGGTAAGAGGGAGGGTGACTACTAAGGAGAGAGAGGGACAGAGAGAGAGCGAGGATGACAAACCCAGTGAACTCCTGTTTTTTTTCCCCTCGATCGATCATCCCACGATGCTATGAGACAGCCATATGTTCAACATACACATGCTAAGCAAGCGGAATAAATTGGGTATGGTTCATCTTAACCACTGGAAGTCGTAAATATGATATTTTAAGCCATCTTCAGATTGCAAATATGCATTTGAAGCTGCATATACACGTATATGTGCATTGATTCTGCACAGAGACACAGGAACTGAGGAAATGCTGAAACAACGAATTTTGAAGGTAATAACAGTGGTAATTGTTTAAAATATTAATTTATAAATAAATTAGATACATAAACTACTAGTCAAAAGTTTTTGAACAGTAAGATTTTTTATGTTTTTTTTTTTTTAAAGAAGCCTCTTATGCTCGTATACAGCAAAAGCAGTAGGCTAATATTGTAATATTTTTCTTATTTAAAATAACTGCTTTCTATTTGAATTTATTTTAAAGTGTAATTTATTCCTGTGATCAAAGCTAAAATTTTCAGCATTTTCATTGCCACACGAGCCTCTGGAAACCATTCTAATATGCTGATTTATTATTATTATCAATATTTAAAACAGTTGAGTACATTTTGTTCTGGATTCTTTGATGAATAGAAAGATCCAAAGATCAGCATTTATCTGAAATAAAAAGATTTTACACTATAATACACTTTTTGGGAAAAAAATTATAGAAATTATTGCTATTATTTAGGATGCTTAAAATTGATCAAAAGTGATGATAAAGACATTTACAATCTTACAAAAGATTTCTATTTCAGATAAATGCTGTTCTTCTTAACTTTCTATTCATCAAAGAAACCTGAAAATATTCTACTCAGCTGTTTTCAACATTATAATAATAATAATAATAATAATTTTTATTATATTAGAGCAGCAAATCAGAATATTAGAATGATTTCTGAAGGATCGTGTGACTGGAGTAATGATGCTAAAAAATCAGCTTTGAAATCACAGAAAAATTACATTTTAAAATATATTTAAATAGAAATGAGTTGTTTTTTCCCATACTTTGGATCAAATAAATGCAGGCTTGCTGAGCAGAAGAGACTTCTTTAAAAAACATTAAAAATCTTTTGACTGGTAGTGTACATTTTTTTTTTACCCTTTCTAATTTAGATCTGGATAGTTGCATATATAATAGGTCTATAATAATAATAATAATAATAATAATAATAATAATAGGTAGTTTATTTATTGCTGCAATTATTATTTCTTCTTTCCAAGCATGTTAAATACAGAGAAATTATACTCTGTATTTTTATTATAAATGCCTGTCAAATTTACCCAGTTAAAAGTCGATTTTTTTCACATACTTGAATACGTTTTCACAATTAATTGTAAAAGTAATTTAAAACGTAATCTCAATTTATGGTTTATCGCCATAATTATTTACTTTGTAGTTTGAACGTCTGAATGGATGTTTAAGGAGCAAAAAGTAGCCTTGGAAATTCAACTGAATAAAATACAAGTACAACCGTACTTAGATAATAGTAATGAAGTACACTACCTCAAGTACGCTACTTCACAGCCGTTTGTCAAGTCACAGGAACGCGCATCCTCTCATTTGCGTTTGGTGAATCGTCAATCAGATTCTCACATCGATAGGAAATGGACTGTACCAACTCGGATGAGGGAGACGTTCATATAAACTGCACGATAGTTCCGACTTTTTGCATTGTGCTTACGAATACAGTTTTCCACTATATGTATAAGCTTATTTAAAATCTCCCTCTATCTCATTCATACAACGTTTCCCACATATTTCTAGTGTTTTCGAAACCGTACGCGATTGAAAACACCCCTCTCTTGGACGTTTGAAGCATGTGGCGCACGTCTAGCTGGAAGAAGTTGAGCAGCAGAGAGAGCTTGGAAGGATGCAGGGAAGATGGCGATGAATGTAAAGAACAGAGATGCTTTTTATCCAAGTGCTGACTACTGCAATATCTACAGCTCGCAGCCTGTAAACTATGGAGATTGCAGCCATTATTTCCCGCGGATGACAGGTAAGAGAAGACAATGTTTTCGAAAGGATTTTCAGTGCATTGCGTTGTAGCCTAACTGATGCTCTGCATCAAATTTGCTTTGCACTGCAATGGTTTAGAACATGAATGTGTTAGTCACTAATCTTTGTTTTTAAATATTAGTACGATTAATGAGAAGAAAGGTCTTGATGTCAGACTAACTGATGTCAGATTGAGAATGAACATCCCTGTCTGCATTGCAAAGACCATGGCACATCAAATGTTAATGGAACATTATGTACATGACTAACATTTTTCAATTCTCCAGATGCACCTTTTCTATATGCAACTCTGTTTTTATTATGTGATGATGATATGTTGCTTAAGCTCTGCATGGATGGCTTTGCATTAGATGTCAAGTGACAAAAGCATGCATGCATGCTTTTTCATAAAGAGTGGACTAATAATAAGTTTAGTTATTAAACAGAACCTTATGTAGAACAGAGTATGAGGCATGTTGAGTGAGGTATCTGGTAGGTTCTGTCTATGTTCATTGTCACATCTAAGTCTAAATTACATATGGAAACAATAACTGTGCTGATATGGAGTGATGATTTTTGGCAAAACATCCCAGTAAGAGCCCATAACTTCAAAATCTGTGGTCTATGTCTTCACAAAACACAAGGTTACCACTTTGGATTTTATTTAAGAGAGCTCCTTGGCAATTAAATCACGTGGCATCTAATTAACCAGGCCATACAGTACATAAAATACTGTTTTGTGCAGTGTTAAAGTGGCCTTTATTTATGATGAGGCCTCATACAGCTCTGATAAAAGCATTGAAATGCATACTCCAAAACAGAAGGATGAAATGCGTTATGATCTTAATAAACACTGCAAAATGTCCCTTAAGCACAAAGAGCAGCCATGCATGTAATGCATTTATTCTGCTCTCAATAATTGATGCTGTCAAAGAACAACTGTACAATGCACGAACAGCTTAGAAGTGTTTTGCCGCGGTGAATGGTGTAAAACAACCTGCAGCATCAAGTGATAGTACTGCTTTACCTTCTCATGTGCCCTGCATACCTTGCATTATAGATGCCCAACGGGAACAATCCTGCCTAAATCTAAAAATATTTGATCCTAGTCCTGATGAAAGAGCAGATGTTTAATGTCGTGCTCTAAATAACTTTGCATTGTGTCTTAACTTAATCTTAATGGAGAGAGCAGGTATGTGTCCCTGACCTTGAGTTGGGACTGGAGTTTCTACTTAAGACCTATTTCTGGGTTTGTATTCTCTGATGACCAAGAGATATCAGGTTTGTTTTCAGGTCAAAAGGAGAAGAATGTAAAATGGTAGGCCATTGAAAGTTTCTAAATAGTGCAAAATGATGATGCAGAGACAAGTACAAGTAAGGTTATTCATCAAAGTCTGCATGACCAACATGAAAAGCGACCAATCACGGTTCATTTTGTTAATGGAATAGATCCAAGAGTTAGATGAGTTTGTTTCTTCATCAAAATAGATTTGAAGAAAGTTAATATTATATGTGACCCTGGCCCACAAAATCAGTCATAAGGGTCAGTTCTTTAAAATTGAGATTTAGGAGTTTGTTAGGATAGAACAATATTTGGCTGAGATACAGCTATTTGAAAATCTGCAATCTGATAGTGCAAAAAACTCTAAATATTGAGAATCGTCTTTAAAGCTGTCTAAATGAAGTTCTTAGCAATGCATATTACTATTCAAAAATTAAGTTTTGATATATTAACAGTAGGACATTTACAAAATATCTTCATGGAACATGATCTCTACTTAATACCCTAATGATTTTTGGCATAAAAGAAAAATCGATAATTTTGACCCATAAAATGTATTTTTGGCTATTGCTACAAATAGACCCATGCTACTTAAGACTGGTTTTGTGGTCCAGGGTCAAATATTACTTGCTCACCAATGGATCCTCTGAATGGGAGTTGATAAGAACAAAGTAATCCACACGACTCCAGTTACAAGTTAACATCTTGTAAAGTGACAAATTTAAGCTAAAGTACTTCTGTCCATAATACCATCTGAATCAGGGGAGAAATATGCACAGATTAACCACTATTTACAAACCAAAACATTCCGAAAAATATGTGGTTGGAGTTTGATGTGCAAGGACAACCCAAGATGGACTTTTTCACTGGAGAAATCGTTATTATGGATTATGGATTGATATTATCCACAGTTTTTAACATCTTTTTACTTCACAAGACATTAATTGATGGACTAGAGTCTTGTGGATTATTGTGATGTTTTTATCAGCTGTTTGGACTCTAAGTCTGACGGCACCCATTCACTGCAGAGGATTCATTAATGAGTAAGTGATGTAATGCAAAATTTCTCCAAAATCTGTTCAGATGAAGAAACAAGCTCATCTATACCTTGGATGGCCTGAGAGTGAGTACATTTTCAGCAAATTGTAATTTTAGGTGATCTAAAACATTTAGAAAATGAAAATATGTTAAAGGTGCCATAGAATGGAAAACTGTATTTACCTTGGCATAGTTGAATAATAACAGTTCAGTACATGGACATGACATACCATGAGTCTCAAACACTACCATTTATCCTTCTTATATAATTCTGGTGTTTGCAAAAGACCACTGAAAAATAGGTCAATTCCAACATAACACAGACTATTATGCAATAGTCCCAATCGTTAATAGTTACGCCCCAACATTTGGATAGCCCAATCATCAGTAACATCAGTACATCAGTAAAATAAGGCAAGCCACTGAAGGGACATGGTTAGCTTAATGCTAGCAGTAGCCTGTTAGATTGCACTTTGCACATAAACGGAGAGATGACTGCTCTGATGATGGCGAATGATTTAAAGATCCTGAGCCTCACTAACAAGCTTCGAACTTGTGTGGTAAGTCCTTGTGTCGCTGCAGTATAACGTTACACAGAGCATATGCGATCACAATTAAATATATAATAATAATATAATATAATAATATAATAATAATAGCTCCGTAATTAAATATACATTTCCTCCATGTGCCAGCTACTGAGATGAGCAGCTCTGTGAAACAGCCAATCAGAGCAGAGCTCATCATTAATATTCACAAACCTTCCAAATAAGGCAATAACAGACCATTTTTTTATTCTAGGGACAAATCCTAGGGTTGTAAATGGACTTGTAAAACCGTTTCTGGAGATTTTTTGCCCTTTCCTATGCCATATACCTCCTATGTAGATATCAGAGAACAATTTAAAATATTGTTTCAATGCATTCTATGGCACCTTTAATGCACCATTTATGGATATGACATTTGGGTATTTTAGAATTCCAAGAAGGGCCTTTCTAATGCTGACACCGTCCAGGCAACCGGAAACAGAACCATTTGGCGCATTCTTATGTCTATTTTGGTCGGCTGAATCATTGTTGTCATGATCCCATCGGACCTGATACACTGGAAATATCACACAGCCACAAAACAGCTGACTCTCCCACCCCCCACTTGCTCAGCCTCAGATCTGCCAAAGCACCAAACATGCACTGAGTTCTGGAGGCAGGAGTCAGCCCTAATCACATCTACAGGAGGCCATACTGCAAAGATTCACTCTTTGACTCACATATCCGCTCTATTATTAAAATGGATGATTTGCGGCACTAAAATGCGTGTGACCTTTACAGTAAAAAATAATGTGGATATCATAGCTCTGATTATTTGATTTTGAAAGAAGTTGATGGAAAATTGTTTGAGAGTTTGGAATCTTTGAAACACTGAGATCTCTCATGGAACATGTGAGATTACTAGAGTCTTTGGAGTCTCAGAAGAAACATCTAAGAAGCAGGAGACAAAATCCTTTTGTTTTCTCTACATTTAAGCTCACTGCTGTGAGAACAAATTGAGATATTAGAGAGATCTCATCCTGTATTGGCCTCTATGGTTCATCCATTGAAACGTTGAAGTTCCATTGCACAAAAGCTTCTTAAAGTGAAAAGCATTCTAAAGTCTGCATGAAGTGGAAGTTGCAACGTACATAAATTCAGTATTGTGATGTATTTCCAAGTAAAGTTGACTAATGAATGTGAAGATATTGAGGGTGTGGCTTGATTTTCTGTCTAAGCTATTAAACTAACGTCATCAAAGAAGAAACTTGATTCCACAGGAGAAGCTAATATTCAGGTTTTGACTGAAGAATACAAAGACAAACAGATTTTGATTGTATGCAGACTTTCAAATGTTCCTGTCACATACACACACAAACTGTTCACTTAAAGGTTCTTTAGGGAACCAAAAATGTTTGGTTTCCATTTTAGAACCTATTTTAAGGAGCCATTCACACAGAATGCATTTTGCACTTAAAAACGTGATATACAGTGAAACAAAAAAATGCTAGAGACCCTGCAAAAGACGCAAGTGCGACAGTCAAACATGTAACATCTAACATATTTACATCGAAAAAAAAATGGAAATGCAGCAAAGAATGCAAAAATGCATTCTGTGTGAAAGGCCCTCAAAAGAGAAGTTCACTTCCCGAATAAAAATGTCCTCACCCCTAATGTGAACCAAGAAGCTCATGTATTTCTTTCCTTAAGTTGAAAAGAAATTAAGTTTTTGAGGAAAACATTCCAGAATTTTTCTCCATATTGTGGACATCAATGGTGGCCAATGGTTTGTTCACGTCAAACTTCAAAATCACCCGACGTTGTTTTACCTTTTTTTGTAAAGGGCTTTTGACTTTCTCTTCACTTTGTAAACACTGGTTCGGTACACGTGTGACCTTTCCAACCTAATACGTGAGGTCAAGCTAGTGCAAAATGAGCATTTGTGCTTAAAAAGTATATTAATTTTTTATTTTAGTTTTAAGAAAATGGCTGATCATTTTGCTAGATAAGACCCATATTCCTCCGCTGGGATCATGTAGAGCCCTTTGAAGCTGCATTAAAACTTCCATTTGGACCTTTGGCCACCATTGATGTCTCACTATATGGAGAAAAAGTCTTGGAATGTTTTCCTCAAAAACCTCAATTCTTTGCAACTGAAGACAGAAAGACATAAACATTTTTGATCACATGGGGGTGAGTAAATGATCAGGAAATGATCATTTTTATTCTGGAAATGACTTATCCTTTAACAGTGTATAGTCTCATTGTGACACCTAAATTCTGTCATTTGGCTTTCCAGGTCCAGACGCCGTTCTGAAACCTCCTCTTAGTTTGATATGTCAGCAGCCGCCTCAGCCCTTCCAGGCCATGACCCCGACCCAGAACCTCAGTCCTCCGCCGGTGATGATGTCTCCGGACCCCTTGCGATTCCCACACTGCACTCCTCTAGCCATGAAGCCGCCCCCTCACCTACAGCTGCCGCCCAACCCGCCCATCCCAGCACCCCCCGTCCTCAGTCCCAAGCCCCCTGAAGAAGACGGTCAGGCGGTGGGTGCTGACCAGGAAGCCACTCTGGAAGAGCTTTGCAAGCCACTGTACTGTAAGCTTTGTAACGTCACTCTCAACTCTGCTCAGCAGGCTCAGGCTCATTATCAGGTAATCTAAAACTCATGTTATGGTCCATGGGGTATGTAAATAAGATAAGGGAATGGTAAATGATTTCACATTCTGTGTTTATGTCAACAAGGTGGTTTTGGATTGCACAGTGCCTGATGACACCGGAATAATAGTTTTAGGCTTGTTTGTTTTTCTGTATGCTTACAAATCAGATTTTTTTTTACTTTCGGTTTTGCTTTCTTTCAGTTAGTTGTTTTTCTTAAAGGTCCCATATTGTCAAAATCGAATTTTCCTGTTTTTTTTTCATGATAACTGAGGTCTAGGGGCTATGTAACTATCATATGAGTTTTAAAACAGTCAATCCACAGTAAACTGCACACAGCCTACTTAAAGTAGCTGTTCATTTTCACGAGCCACTGTGACTTCCGCAAAGATGTGACGTCCGATCTACTCAGTCACTGCCTTCAGTCACCACCCCGAGCACCAATCACGTCCCACCCTCCTTTTGTCAAACCCAGACAATATCGTGTCCATAACATTGCTAAGCAACAACAACACGAAAACAAGTCGAGAAAACCCTGTTCAGTCGATAGATGTCGAAACTACATCATTGCACAGGCTTCAAAACAACGTGAATATAAGAGACCACTGGCACGTCAACTTCAGCCTCTTTCACACAGCGATTCCGGTAGATACACGGATAATGTTTCCCATGATTTGTTCCGGAGTTGTTTAATTAGGTTCATTCACAGTTGTTTTCCGGAATCTGTGCGTGCTTTACACACAACCCATAAAGACATGTGACACTTGGATGTGAGATGTAATGCAACGCGTACATTTCACTAAACTGAAACTAACCTGAACAAACTGTGCTTCAGCGCTGATAGTGAGGAGCTGGCTCTGCCTGATCGCCGCTTCATTCCACTTTGCACGTATTTTTTCGTTGTGAAGAGTCGCATGATAACGTGCATCATCACTACAACACTGCCTTTATGGTTGTGGCTTTTGTTCACACAGCGCTCGTTCCCGTAATTTTCCAGTATCAGCGCGCATTGTGAAAGGGGCTTTACTAAAGCAACAGTTATGTAGCTTACTGCATTTGGTGTTTGAAAAAGAAAAAACATTAATGATCATTCTGAAATATCCTGTTGAGTATCAGCAGGCTAGGCTCTCTCTATGGCTCTGGGTTCAGCTACAACGATACATGACCGTAGTTAACTGTGGTTGGCCTGGCTGTGCGTCACTCAGAAAACAACAGGCCAATCAGAAGAGAGGCTTATGAATATTAATTAGATGGGCCAAAATCGACCTGTTTTTGACAGAGCTCCTAAAAAAGGAGCTGTAAAAATATATTGAGATGGATTTTGGCACTTATACCGCAAATATATATTCTTAAGGACATCAACAACTAAAATAAACCTCCAGAAATGTGTACAGTATGGGACCTTTAAGAGCATGACTCCTGATTTAAATCTTCACTGCAATGTAATCAATGCATTGTTTTGTCTACAGGGTAAAAACCACAGTAAGAAGCTGCGCAATTTTTATGCTGGTAGCCAGCAGCCACCTCCCATTAGAATACCAGAGGTAGTAGAGCCTGTTTCCCAGCAACCCTCAGCCACTCCACCCACAGATTCTGCAAATGTGACTGCCAACCAGGTACTTATGACTCTTATCTGGTGCATTTCTGTCCAAACAAGTGTGTTCTTTCAAGCTGCCTGGGAATAGGGCTGGACGATAAAATTAAAGCATCATTGTAAATGTACATCAATAGACTAGATTTACTTTTTTGTCTGTGACTCACAAGTATTGAAATGTGTCATTTATGGCTGATTGTCAGCGCCGATTATTAAAGGACAAGTAAAAATTTCCAGATGTTTTATTCACCCCCATGTCATCCAAGATGTTAATTTTTTTCTTTCTTCAGTAGTATAGAAATTAAGTTTTATGAGGAAAATATTCCAGGATTTTTCTCCATATAGTGGACTTCTATGGTGGCCAGCGGTTTGAAGGTCCAAATTGCAGTTTCAAAGGGCTCTACATGATCCCAGCCAAGGAATAAGAGTCTTATCCAGCAAAACGATTCATAATTTTCTTAAAAATGTAAACTTATATACATTTTTACCACAATTGTTAATCTTGCACTAAGCTCAAAAGGTTAGGGTATAGGGCGAAAAACTCCATCTCATTTCGCTTAGTCATTTGACATTTTTTTTTTTTGTGAAGAGCATTTTCCTTGCAAAAGTTAGATGCATTTTTATTGTTTTAGAAAAATGGCCAATCGTTTTGCTAGATAGGACCCTTATTCCTCGGTTGGGATCATGTAGAGCCCTTTGAAGCTGCATTGAAACATTGAAACAATTTGGACCTTCAACCCATTGGTCACCATTGAAGTCCACTATAAGAAGAAAGATCCTGGAACGTTTTACTCAAAAACCTTAATTTCTTTGTGAACATCTTGGATTTGTATTATCATTTTTATGGTTATCGGTATTGGTCATTTTCAAAACCCGATTTGCAGATAAAGTAATTTAAATCTTTAAACGCCTTTAAAAACTGTTTTTTTGTCGAAGCTCTTGTTATTCTTAATTTTGACATTAGTTTTCATTTTTACACTTGACACATACAGTATATCGGTTTAAAATATCGGTTATCAGTCTACTTGATCTGTTTTTGTTGTTTGTTGTATTAGCATCTCTAAAAAAAACACCACAAAAATGGAAATTTCATGGAAATTTGATTATTTGAATTATTATTTGAATTTCAAACTGTTAATTTTAGTCATTTGGTTCAACAATTCATTTGCATCTGTAAGATTTTTTCCAAATGTTTTTAAAAGGAGTCTCTTATGCTCACCAAAACTGCATTTATTTGATTAGATACATTCATAATAATATTGTTATGTAGTAATGTTGTGAAATATTATTACAATTTATTCTTTATACAGTTTTAAACCACCATTACTCCAGTCTTCAGTGTCACATGATCCTTCAGAAATCATTCTAATATGCTGATTTGCTTTATTATTATCAATGTTCAAAATTAGTCGTGTTGCTTAAAATGTGATAATTTTTTTCAGGATTCTTGATGATTACAAGTTCAAAAGAACAGCCTTTTTTTGAAATATTTTGAAATATGTTGTAACATTATACATGTCTTCATTGCCACATTAATTTAAAGGAATAGTTTAACCAAAAATGAAAATTCTGTCATTAATTACTCACCCTTATGCTGTTCCAAACCCGTAAGACCTTCAAGTTTCTTCGAAACACAAATTAAGAGATTTTTTTATGAAATCAGAGAGCATTCTGATCCTACATAGACAACATTGCAACGGACACGTTCAAGGCCCAGAAAGGTAATTAAAGAAATTGTTGATTTAAAATCATTTTTTTTGTTTTCTTGCACATCAGTGATTCAGTGACACCACTAATGTCACATGGACTATTTTAATGATGTCCTTACTACCTTTCTGGGCCTTGAACATGTCAGTTGCATTGCTGTCTCGGCAAGGTCAGAAATCTCCAGAATTTAATCAAAAATATCTTAATTTTTGTTCCGAAGATTAACAAAGTTCTTACGGGTTTGGATTGACATGAAGGTGAGTAATTTAAATCATCCTTGCTGAATACAATTATTAATTATTAATTTAAAAAAAAAAGAATCTAAACGAGGCCAAACTTTTTTGTTCACTGACAAATGTAATGAATATCATCAAAAAGCTTTAAACAATCAAGATATTTCATAGATACAGGTATCTTTACTATCCAGCCCTATCTGGGAATATCTTTAAGTGCAGTTTGATCATGCGGTGTCACTCTGCAAGCATCCATTGACTGAGCCCGGTGCGATAGTAATCAGACACGTCCCTGTAGATGGACACCTTTTACCGCTCTACTCTTTCTTAAAGCTCTACTGTCATTGTCTCGTCTACAGCCACTCTCTAAGGGTGCTAGCAGAGTCATACTGGCCACGGAAAATGACTACTGCAAGCTGTGTGACGCTTCCTTCAGTTCCCCCGCTGTGGCCCAGGCACACTATCAGGGCAAGAACCACGCCAAAAGACTGCGACTGGCCGAGGCGCAGCAGAACGCCACGTCCTTGTGAGTCTGTCACACCCACGCGCTCTGAGATAAAACAGCCGTTGACTGTGGAAAATCCTTCCCTATTTGTGGGCGGTGTTTTTTTTTTGAGACATCAGTTATGCAGTTTGTCACAAGGTGATATCAGATGCAAAAATGGGATCGAAACCTCAAGTCATCAGCCCTATTGTTGCTTACATTAAGAGGGGTTTATAGGTCATTGATATGAAAATACTTTTAGGAAGTTGAAATATATCTAGGATATCCATCTTCATACACTCGTGTGAATTTTAGCCTCAAATCTTGATGAAAAGAAAATTCAGTGCACATTATGCATGCATGTTTTGCATGGAGGAAGAGGTTTTTCCTGTTAGCTTTATCTTCAGGCCGTTTTTGCATTGATAAGTGGGGCACTCATTTTATTGCCACTGTGGCCAGAGTTGGGCGGTGCTGATAACAAACCCAGGAAGATACATCCTGTTGCACTCCAAACGTCTTTGATTGCATCTAAACAAACATTTCTATGCCTAGTTAAGCTAGGTTTGAATTCCTTTAAGTTATTCAAAACATAACAAATTAGTAAGCAGCAGGGCTGGGTGAAAATACATGATATATTCACAGTGATTTTGCAGGTGATGTACAGTTTATTCTTCAGTATCTTCGAGATTTAAATGCTTACTTTTTATTTGACCTCTACAGTTTTTGAATATGATTTTTATGTATGTCATTAAAATAAGCATTATTTTAGAAATTTAATTATTTACTTTTATTATTATTTATAATACATGTTTGTCATTTAAATAATTTCATGATCTGTTCTTGCTTGTTTATGAATAAAACACTGAATTAAACATTTAAAAAACAATTTTATCTCACAATTCTGACATTTTTCTCAATTCTGTGAGAATTGCAGCTTGCAGTTCTGACTTTATAAGTTAGAATTGCAAGCTGCAATTCTCAAAATTGCAACTAGCAAGTTATTTTCTCTCAATTTTGAGGAAAAAAAGTTAGAATTGTGACTGTCTCGCAATTCTGAGTGTGTCTCGCACTTTAGAATTTATATAACGCAATTTTGAGGGAAAAAGTCAGAATTGTGAGTTTGTCTCGCAATTATGACTTTATAAGTCACAATTTCGAGTTTATATACCACAGTTTTGAGGAAATAAGTCAGAATTGTCGCAATTTCAAGTTTATCACAGGTTTTTTTCTCACAATTTCAAGTTTATATCACAATTCTGAGGAAAAAAGTCAGAATTGTGATTTTATGTCTCGCAATTCTGACTTTACAACTCGCAATTTCGAGTTTATATCATGCAATTCTGAGGAAAAAAGTCAGAATTGTGAGTTTGTCTCGCAATTCTGACTTTATAACTCACAATTTCGAGTTTATATTGCACATTTTTCAGGAAAAAAGTCAGTATTGTGCGTTAGTCACGATTGAGTTTATATCAAACAATTCTAAGAATAAAAAGTCAGGATTGTGAGTTTGTCTCGCAATTCTGATATTAAAAAAAAGTTTATATCACGCAATTTTGAGGAAAAAAGTTGGTATTGTGAGTTTGTCTTGCAAATACTGACCATAAATCGCAATTTCGAGTTTATTTTGCACATTTTTCAGGAAAAAAGTCAGTATTGTGCGTTTGTCTCAAAATTCTGACTTTATAACTCGCGATTTCGAGTTTATATCACACAATTCAAAGTTTTTTTTTCTCACAATTTTGAGTTTATATCATTTCTCAATTCTGAGAAAAAAAGTTTGTTTATGTCTCGCAGTTCTGACTATAACTTGCAATTTCCAGTTTAATTTCGGGGGGGTTTTCTCGCAGATTTGCGAGATGTAAACACAATTCTGAACACAAATCATAAAATATTAAAAAGTTGCAATTACCTTTTTTTATTTTTTTATTCAATGGCAGAAACAAGCATGCAAGCATGAGAGTGTTTTTTCATCTCATGTCTGATTTAAGTTTTAGTAGCAAAAATACTGCTAGAGTTATCAAGTTTGAATCAGTTTTTCATGAATCAATTAAAACTGTCTATTTGAAGTATTCAAAACTATGATTCAACAATTCATTTGCATCATACTGTAACTGAAATGTTCACAGAAGACTTTCTGTAGCATTCTTCCATATATTCTGATATTTAAGAAAGCATGTTTGTAGGTAAACATTGCTATTTTGCAGCTATATTGTTATATTTATGTATATACATGTACTTTTTCCATATATTTCCATATATTCAAACATTTTATAAAGCATTTTTGTAGTTAAATATTGTTATTTTGTAGCAGTGTTGTCATATTGTATTGTTATGTTTGTGGATATTGTGAAATGATTCCTAATTCTTCTGTGTTCATTTAGTAAAATATTCTGTAATATTCTAAAATATTATTACAATTTAAAATAACTGTTTTAATACTAGGAATACTTATTATTATTCTACCTTTGATTTGAAGTGTATTTCACTAACATCATTTTGATTCATCTTAGAAACAGTTTAGTTGTTAAGTAATAGAAATTACATAATAGCAATTTTAAAGCAATTACATAAATATAAAGGTGTAAAATATCATCAAAAGGCTGAGAAATCTCAAGATATATTGCTCATCCATACAACATGTTAAATCTTGTTTTCTTCTAACGTGTTTCCCAGAGACTCGTCCAACAATCAGAGGCGGCCACGGAAAGAAGGATACGAGTACCGATTAATGAAGAACCGTAGGGCTCAAAACAACACTGCCATGCCAGGTACTGTCTACACAGACAGATTGATCACAACCAATAGTTTAGGAGAGACAGATTTTAGTCATCATGTCATCTTGCCCCGAGACTATCCCTCGGGTTCAGTTTTCTGCTCAGTGGTCCAAGCTGTGGTGCAAAACCTCCATTTGTGATCAGTGCTTTGGCAGCAGAGCGCTTGGCAGCTGCGCGTGTTAGTTTGCCAGCCTGTGCTAATGTAGCGCAATGCGCTAGTCTCGCTAAATGCAGGCCAGACGCCAAGGCTTTGGTCTATGTAAGCCGATACTCCACCCCACGTCAGCCCGGGCTCACGAACGTCACCCACACGATGGCAGATCTCAGTCACACACATGCCCCCATTGCCCCGCGGCCCTGTCCTCACATACGGACAAAAACACACGCCCTTGCATTCTATAAGTGAAGCAGTTGGCTTTTGCATGTGATAGTTTTTTTTATCAAAAGCAAAAAGAAATAAATAAATGCTTTTTTCAAAACAGCATATCTATTACTTAAAAATGCTTGAGGATTCTTCTTATCTAATGGAGGACTCTAACTGGCAAATGTTCATTTGCTAAACAAGTGTATCTCTCTACACTGAGATGTACTGGCAGAGGGCTGATGTTTCCCTCGGGTGAGGGTCATCTGCTCTCATTATGTCCTGCAGATTATACCCATGATGAGCCACAAAGTGTATGTGTGCCAGGGTTGGGAGAATTAGGTTTTAAATAAAATTAGGGCTGTCAGATTGATTAATCACGATTAATCACTATTAATCGCATCCAAAAAAAAGTGTGTGTTTACGTAATATATGTGTATATGTATATATAAATATACATGTGTATATTTAAGAAATATATGTAATGTATATTTACATTTTTGTATAAAATAAATCATATATAAATATTAGTGCTGGGCAATTAATCACATCCAAAATAAAGGTTTTTGTTTATGTAATATATATATATATATATATATGTGTGTGTGTGTGTGTGTGTGTGTGTGTGTGTGTACTGTGTATATTTATTATGTATATATAAAGACACATGCATACAGTATATATTTTGAAAATATTTACATGTACTTGCATATATTAACATTCATATAATTTATATTATATATAAATTCATTTAATATATAAACATAACATATATTTTTAATATATACATGCATGTGTATGCATTTATATATACATAATAAATATACACAGTACACATATATGTGACCCTGGACCACAAAACCAGTCATAAGGTTAAATTTTACAAAACTGAGATATATACATCATATGAAAGCTCAATAAATAAGCTTTCTATTGATGTATAGTTTGTTAGGATAGGACAATATTTGGCCGAGATACATCTATTTGAATATCTGGAATCTGAGGGTGCAAAAAAATCAAAATACTGAGAAAATCACCTTTAAAGTTCTCCAAATTAAGTTCTTAACAATGCATATTACTAATCAAAAATTACATTTTGATAGGTTTACAGTAGGAATTTTACAAAAAATCTTAATGTAACATGATCTTTACTTAATTTCCTAATGATTTTTGACATAAAAGAAAAATCAATAATTTTGACCCATACAATGTATTTTTGGCTATTGCTACAAATATACCCCAGCGACTTAAGACTGGTTTTGTGGTCCAGGGTCACATATTATGTACACAAAAACCTTTATTTTGGATGCGATTATTTTAATCGCAATTAATTGTTGCCCAGCACTAAAAAATATGAATATGTACATGTGAATATTTCTTACATATATACATGTATGTGTGTGTATTTATATATACATATAAATATACACAGTACACACACAAAATAAAATAAAAAATACAGTTTCACAAAATGTACCCTTATGACTGGTTTTGTGGTCTAGGTTTACATATTATGTAAACATAAACTTTTTGGATTTTGGATGCAATTAATCACGATTAATCAACCTGAATGCACTAATTATATATAAATATATTACATATATTTCTTAAATATATACATGTATGTATGTGTGTATGTATACATTCATATAAATATACACAGTACACACACATATATAAACACAAACTTCTATTTTGGATGCAATTAATCACAATTAATCGATCTGACAGCACTAATTATATATAATATAAATATATATTACATATATTTCTTAAATATATACATGTATGTGTGTCTATTTATATATACATTAATATAAACAGTACGCACAGATATATAAACTCAAACTTCTATTTTGGATGCGATTAATCACGATTAATCGATCTGACAGCACTAATTATATATAAATATATATTACATATATTTCTTAAATATATACATATGTGTGTTTGTTTATATATACAAATAAATGTCTATTTATATATACATTAATATAAACAGTACGCACACATATTATGTAAACACAAACTTTCATTTTGGTTAAATTAAATGCAAATTCAAATCTTAAATTCTACTTAAATGTAAATTCTAATTATAGTTTGCATCCTGCTTTAACTAAAAAACAGTAATATTAATATAAAATATTATTATTATTTTTAAAACTGTTTGCTATTTTAATATATTGTAAAATGTTATTTATTCCTGTGATGTGAAGCTGAATTTCCAGCATCATTAC
The DNA here is from genome assembly GCF_049309525.1 of Garra rufa. Classification (NCBI taxonomy): domain Eukaryota; kingdom Metazoa; phylum Chordata; class Actinopteri; order Cypriniformes; family Cyprinidae; genus Garra; species Garra rufa. The sequence goes on along the minus strand of NC_133380.1, from coordinate 10,490,502 downwards.
TCCAATTTTCAGTATCACATGATCCATCAGAAATCATTTTGATTTGCTGTTCAAGAAACATTTATTATTATTACCAATGTTGAAAACCGTTGTGATGCTTAATATTTTTGTGGAAACCACAACACGTTGTTTTAGGGTTTTCTGATGAATAGAAATTTCAAATTAACAGTTAAACAATTGATTTAAAATATATTTAAAAAATAACTAGAGAATTTAGAATATATTTTTTTGTAACATTTAAAATTGCTCCTCTTATTTTTGATCCATTTAGTGCACCTTTGCTGAATAAAATAACTAATTTCTTCCAAGAAAAAAGAAGGTTGTGTGAATGTGAATTTCATAGTGTATTTCATCATCTTATAATATCTGCTTAGTCATATACCCATTTATTTGAAGTTTCATTGATTCACATGACCTGACATGTTTCCTGTTCTGTTTCAGGCCCTTACTACAACCCACGGCCAAGGCAGCGTATCCCACGAGACCTTGCGATGTGCGTCACACCCAGCGGCCAGTTCTATTGCTCAATGTGTAACTCGGGTGCCAGTGAGGAAGCAGAGTTTCGTCTACACCTGGAGAGCAAGCAGCATAAAAGCAGAGTGTCTGAGCAGCGCTACCGTAGCGAGATGGAGAATCTGGGATACACTTAAGAGGCAGCCAGTAATGATTTCCAGTGATTCCCCAGATCCACAGGAAATAAGCTTGCAGTCCTGGAAGTAGCCACTTTTGTTTTAAAATGAAAGGCAACGTTTTTGTGTGATTTTGTTATTCTACAAGCAATTTATGCGCTAAAATCCGCACACAATACGTTTATGTGCCAGACAACAGATCTGTTGGAAAGATCTAGGAAGGGATATCTGACAAAAAAAATGCTCATAAGCATAGATCTAGGATTAACCGGCAAATAATTCATGATTCATAATTAACATGAAAGTACTAAATATTTATCCTAGATCACCTTGTGAGCAAATACACAAATATTAGAGTATACTGCACTGTTGGGGATTAGATATTTTCAGTATGGATTTCTGTATATGTCTAGCATTTTTATTATAATTTATTTAATTCAAACATCTAAAATGACCTCCAACATGCCTTGGAGAGGAAATAAGTGTAAAAAAAAAAGGGACAAATTCTAGCTGCAATCAGTTTCCTAAACAAACAGAAGTGGCAATCCTACTCACTCTGAGCCGTAGATTCACTGTGTTTCTTCAGGAGCTACAGAACGCTCGCTAGCGTTCTGCCGATCAGATTAGAGACTGCGTTCCCAGGAGAATCCACACCGCGGGTCTCCGGCGTGCCTGCTGAATGTACTATGAAAGCGATGACAATAGATCTACGCCTGTCTGGCTTTGCACATGTTTACTAGATTTTCAATCTGACAAACAACATTTGGTCTATTTTGGGGAGTACATCTGATATTGTTAACCAGCATGCTTCAGTGCGAAATTATTTGGGTGATTGTTGTTTATTTTCATCTTGGATTATCCCCAGGGAATCTCTCCTCACACTAAAGGGAGAAATGGAAAACATGGCTATTTTTAATAAGGTCTGTGCCGCCCATGCCCCCTACCTCAGTCACAACCGCTCTGACTTAGTAGTTTTCAAGTTGGCCTACCAAAGCTTATCTGTAAAAAGCTTAATATTTCACTGAAGAAAACCATGACCTTTGAATAGTTCACCCAAAAATGAAATTTCCTGAAATGTATAGATTCGCAAATGAGTTTGTTTCTTCATCTGAATGAATTTGAAGAAATTTAGCAATACATCACTTGCTCACCAATGGTTTTTATGAGCTGTTTGGACTGATGCAATGCTAAATTTCTCCAGGGTGAATACATTTTCAGCAAATTTTCATTTACAACTATTCCTTTAAAGGGAACCCCGGGTATCAAGGGAGTAGATCACTTTCAGAACAAAAATTTACAGATAATTTACTAACCCCTTTGTCATCCAAGATCTTCATGTCTTTCTTTCTTCAGTTGATAAGAAATTATGTTTCTTGAGGAAAACATTTCAGGATTTCTCTCCATATAATGGACTTCAATGGTGCCCCTAAGTTTGAACTTCCAAAATGCAGTTTAAATGCAGCTTAAGGGGCCGTTCACATGTCGCGCCTAAAAACGCGTGGAAAACGCTAGGCGCGCCAACAAAGCGCTCGGGCGCTTGCGCTCCGGAAGCGTCTGCCGTTTCTAAGCAACCATCAGCTGCGCTCTAGGCTCCAAGCCTATGCGTCTCCATGCATTGTTTCTTCTATTAGCGTCAAAATAATGGGGGCTTGACAAATCATAAAGTTCAGGAAATCCCTGGACCACCGCGTCGCTTCCATTATGCGCGCGCAAGCCGTGCGTCTACATTTGAAATAACGAATTTGAGCGTGCAAAAGACGCTACATGTGAACGGCCCCTTAATGTGCTTCTTAACAATCCCAGCCGAGGAAGAAGGGTCTTTTCTAGCGAAACGATCAGTCATTTTCTAAACAAACTCACTATTTATGTACTTTCTAACCTCAAACGCTTGTCTTGTCTATGTCTGCATGAACTTTCGTTTTCTTCCCCAACTATCATAACATCACTGCAGGAGTCCTGACCCAGCGTTTACAAAGTGAACATGCAAAGAAGATAGCGATGTTGGACGATTTTAAAGTTGAAGAAGAAAACAAGATGGTAGTTTTTTCATACACCCTAACTGTATTGACCCGAATTACACAGACAACGCATGCACAACGCAGACATGAGACAAGATGAGCATTTGCAGTTAAATGTATATAAATAGTCGATTAGTTTCAAAAATGACCAATCGTTTCGTTAGATAAGACCCTTCTTCCTCGGCTGGGGTCGTTTGAGCTATTTAAAGCTGCATTTAAACTACATTTTTGGAAGTTCAAACTTGGGGGCACCATTAAAGTACACTATTTGGAGATAATTCATGAAATGTTTTCCTCAAGAAACATAATTTCTTTATGACTGAAGAAGACATGAACATCTTGGATGACAAAGAGGTGAGTAAATTATGTGTAAATTTTTGTTCTGGAAGTGAACTAATCCTTTAAGACTTGTATGGCCTAATATTAGTTAAATTATATCTCTTACTAAAATATGTAGTAGAAAACCCATGAAAATATTATGTTTTATACATATTTTGGACTATGGGGGTGCCATTATTTCAATTACGTAAAATGGCTGCATTTAGTGAGCTACTGAGCTAAAATAAAATACTAATACGATGATCACAGCTACTGAAAGAGCTTTACAGGTGGCGATGGATATTTAAACCAAATGCCTTACCATCGATTTCCCCACAAGGAATCTAAACGCCCCCGGATATCGAGTAAAAGATCACACTGAGAAACTCCTTCAGTGTCCGTGGCATCATGACAAGCATCGACATGTTTACATCCTGTCTGGGTGGCATCTAGCATTTCTTGTCTCTGCCGTTTGTAAGCTCTTTCAGTAGCTGTGTTCTACTAAAAGCCTCAGAGGCATCAGGGCTCAAGTGGAGAGAACAAATACGTGGGTCTATATTAAGTTTTATTCATCCACAGGGATCTTCCCATTCTTTTCTCATCTTCTTATAGCTAGGAAATCTATGGAAGCCAGTTTCCTTCACTGAATAAAAAAGGTAATTCTGACTTTTTATCTCACAATTCTCTTTTTTTCTCGCATCATAAATTCTGACTCGCAATTCTGACTTTTTTTTCTCAGAACTGAGATATAAACGCACAATTGTGAGTTATAAAGTCAGATTTACTAGATATAAAATTAAAATTGTGGGATATAAACTCACAATTGCAAGAAATGAAGTCAGAAATGACTTTTTTTTTTTTTTGCAATTGCAACTTTGTATCTCGCAATTTTGACTTTTTTCTCAGAATTGTGTGATATAAACTCGCAATTGCAAGTTATAAAGTCCAGTTCTGAGGAGAAATAAAGACTGATTTTTCACAGAATTGCAAGTTTATATCTCCCAACTCTGACTTGACTCGCAATTGCGAGTTTATATCACACAATTCTGACTTCATTTCTAAGAATTGCGAGTTTATATCTCGGAACCCTGGCTTATAACATAACATAAAATAACATAAATCTTTCATGGGTTTTCTACTACATATTTTAGTAAGAGACATAATTTACATTATATATAACCATACAAGTCTTAATACCCAGGGTTCCCTTTAAGCCGTTAAAGTGGGACAAGTAGGAACTGTTAAAAATTTAAAATGCTTTAAGGTTTTTTGTTCATGGATGCATAATTTTATGCATAAATATTGCCCTTCATCTATTTTATCACTTAAAATGCTATAAATGTTTGATGAAATACAGTATATTCTAAACAGAAGAAGTGACCCAGTTTTACTTTTGCTGTTTTTGATGCTCCTTAAATAAGCTATAAATCACTCTTCAGAGTTGCAATTCATTGTCACTAAATGTTTGCGATTGTAATTCACCTCTGATTTAGTATAGTTCTGCATGAAATTATTGCTGCTCGTACATACTAAGAGGACGATTACAGAACTGAATTGCACTTGTTAAGACATGGAAAAAAACAGTATTGTGATGTATATATATGATTACTCAGACATCTATGTTCATTCAAATCAAATGTTTACAGCGGGAATCATCACAAGGGAATTATGGGAGCACTTGACGGACTAATGGACTCAGTGGAGCCGTGAAGACATCTTAAATGTGCCTCGGAGTATAAAGCCTACTCAACTGTGATGTTGAACATTTTGTGTTGTTCTGCTTTGCATATGTTTCCAGTAGGAGAGACTTACAGTCCAGCATAACGAGTAATGTTTTGCATATTCAAATAACTGACCATTTATGTCAAGCTCTTTTTATATAATCGTGGTGATTTGTTTCACATGTATATATTGATATCAATTTAAAAGGTCACTTTGCATTTTAAACATGTTAAATGTTAATCTAATATGTTTATAGTGCAGATTATTCTGTAAAATGCACCACTGATTATCAATTTGATGATTTGATGGTGAAAAGTTATTTTGTGGTTTTCTAGAAAGCCAAGACGAAACGGTTAGAGAGAGGGAATGGGCTCAGAACTCGTTGCAGGCCGGACTAGAACCTGCATTGTCCATATGAGCACTACAGCTATAAAAAACTGTGGTGGTGTTTTCTACTGGTTGCTCCCAGAGATTCACCAGAGGCAAGCCATATCCTGTTTTGTGTTTTGTGCGGTCAGGAAGTCATGACCCTATCTGGAAACAGACCTTCCCAAAGGACGCCAGCAGGGATGCTAGGTTGGAGAATCCCAACAGTCTATTATTCCCTGCAAGCCAATCCTGATATTTTCCCATCCATAAATACCTCTGTTGGGAGTTACTATCGAGTCGTATTTCACTAATGTTTTCTAAAGGATTAGCAGAAACATTTTATTTTGAAGTGCGTCGAAATAAAATATAGCTGTAGTGCCTTTTGAAGACATTTTGAAGTTCTTATATATAATGGTTGCCTTTTCATGTTCATTCAAGGTCTGAGTGCAATACAGATGATGTGATATTTATCTGACCTCTTCCTTTTTTCCCTCGAGATGTGTTATTAAACAGTGGTTCAATGTCTTGAATGTACAGTACAGATGAAAGAACATTTTAACTTTATTGTAGAGTCCTGGAACTCGAATTTTAAACGCAATATAATGTATTAATAAAATATTTCATTAAAAAAACTATTGTTTCAGTACTTTGTCAGTATACATTGTGTGTCTGCAATACATAATGATTGACAAAATAAAAATTCTGTCATTAATTATTCACCCTCATGTCGTTTCCAAACTCATAAGACCACAAATTAAGATATTTTTGATGAAATCTGAGAGCTTTCTGATCCTATATAAACAGCAATGCAACTCAAGGCCCAGAAAGGTAGTAAGGACATTGATAAAATAGTCCATGTGACATCAGTGGTTCAACCATAATGTTATAAAGCTATGAGAATGCTTTTTGTGCGTAAAGAAAACATTAATATAGCTGCAAACAGCGATTACCAGGGTTCAAGCATTTTAAGTCTCGTAAACACATATGAAAAAAGACATTATGTAGCAAGCCTGTAACCACCTAAATCAATGATTTAAAAAAGCTTTTTGCCAAATCCAGGTAATTTACCATATAACAATTATGTTTTTTTAATGTTTATGACTTTTATAGCGCCAGCTGTGGTCTGATCTCCTTAAACCTTTGCATGCTTGTTTAGAATCACCTGTCACATGTGCTTGGCAGGTTTTGTGAAGTTTTGAGTTTTCCTTTAGGCTTTATAGGATTTTGGGTAAATTTGTAAAGGCCCCTTTTCTAAACGAGCCTCTTATATCTTCCCAAATGTCAATCTTTTTTTGAGAATTATTGACCTAGTGAGTCCAGAGAACTGTACAACAGTGTTTTTTTCCCAGACTTTTTCCAAACCTTCTCAATCATTTAACAAATTATTTGATTGACAGCAGTGGTTTTAGAGGCAAAGTTGTTCCGTATGAGGAGTTCTATCATATGATATGAATATTGCGTGTATGTGTGGAAAACCATGCAATGTAAAATTGTTTACACTCTTGAAAAATTCAATATGCTCACACCAGACAAAATGCATGCCTCAGATTCGATCGTGAGCCTGGCAAAAGTTGGGGGTATTTTAGATTTTTTTTAAAAACCTTCTTTTGCAAACTACTCCTAGGTTGTTTGCCCGATTGGAACCAGACCAGTGCAGAAAGATTCTCTGGAGAGCGAATATCAATAATTATCAAAAAAAAGTCTAATTTTTAATGGCAAAACATTTGAGTAAAGTGCCTATAACTCCTGAAAAGAATGAGATATCTTTGCCAAACTCATAATACTTATGTAAGAGCTCAATCTGAGGTAGCAGGACTAAAATTATGGAGCTTGAAGCATAAAAATGGCTATAACTACGCAAACCATTTGTCCTATCAACATGAAAATCGCTGTGCACGGTCTTGGTCCAAAGTGCCACAAGTGTCTATAAGGACATTCACGTATCTCCAAAAACATGTCCGCCATTGGCTGATGAAGTTTAAGCACCTATTAGACATGGTTAATGATAGCCAATTGGAACGAAACCCAGTCACTTGGAAATCAGCCACTGGGGAGTGATAACGTAATTTTCAAGGGCTTAAATAATTGTGCATTGCATGTTTTTTTGCACATACACACAAAATTCATATCATATGACAGAACTTCTCTTTCCAGATAACTTTGCCTCTAGAACCACTGCTGTCAATCAAATTGTTTGTTAAGTGATTGAGATGTAAAAAAAAACTACTTTTGCAAACTAGTCCTAGGTTTTTCTCTGGAAAAAAACACTGCAGTACAATTCTCTGGACTCTCTAGGTCAATAATTATCAAAAAAAAAAAAAGCTCTTTAGAAAGCTATAATGGGGTCGTTTAGAAAAGGGGCCTGTCTGAATTGACCCAAAATCCTATAAAACCTAACGGAAAACTCAAAACTTAACGAAACCTGGTGAGCACATGCGACAGGTGATTTTAAACAAGTATGCATAGGTTTAAGGAGATTGGACCACAGCTGGCACTATAACAGACATAAATGTTACAAAACATAATATTTCTATGGTAAATTACCTGTATTTTCAAAAAAGGCGTGCTTAAATGCCTTAAAGCGCCTGAACCCTGGTAATCACTGCTTGCAATATTTATTTTTGTTATCTTTGCGCACAAAAAGTATTCTTATAGCTTCATAAAATTAGGGTTGAACCACTGATGTATTTTATGACAGAACTTTCATTTTTCATTTTTCATGCATCCAGAAACAATGATTGTATTATATTCATACTTATTACAATTGGTCTTTATTATATCTATTTGCATACTAAATTGTGATTTGCATTTATTTTTCTCTTATATACTTTGAAACAGACTTTAAAAGTGTTATGATGTGTGGCATTTCATGTCTGCAAAACAACTGTTTTATATTACAACTACTTTAGTACACAGCTAGCATTTAATATGCAAATCTAGTTATGACTCATACCAGCTCTCATGAGCTAAATTTCACACCAGTGGTTTTAAGAGAACACAACATGGTTTCTCCTCTCAAATAATGACATTCTTAAGCGCTCTGTTGTTTGCTCACCCCACCCATAAGTCTGTGGGACTGCAGTCACGCTGAAATGAGTGGGATGCATTGTACAGGGCCAAGTCAACTGACAAACTTGTGTCCTGTTTTTTTTTTATGGTGTGCATGGATAAGGCCCTGCGGGATAAGTGACAGCTGGGAACAGGGAACAGTAAGGCTGGGAATTCCAGTGGCATCAGCTGAGATGAACAGATGTGAAGGGCTCTGAGTCTAATGAAAGTGTTTTTTCAATTCCTGATCACAAGTCCTTATATGTGTATGCATTGATTTAGAAAAATTACTTAGCACAATTAGCTTTTTTGCTTTTAAAGTTATACGTTTAAGTTTGTCAGACAAATATTTTTCAAGTATTTTAGCTAAATATTTTTTTCCTTAAGAAATAATAATAAAAGATTATGCCAAGCTATTTAACAAAGTTTTCTTTTCAAGAATTTCATGCTTAATTTTTGTTTTGTTTTTAATCAGAAAAGTTATTATGCTGATGTTTTTGACTTTAAAGCGACACTAAGTAACTTTTCCCTCAATGCTCCCTCTACAGGTTAGAAGCGGAATTGTCCATTACCGCTGTCGTAAATAATTTAGCCTACCGTCGTGTCACGTGCACGTTATTTGTTTGAAAGGCTATCCAGGAGCGGCTTTGGAAATAACGATGTCCAGTGACAAGGTAGAGTATGTTGTATGACTTTATAAAAGTGTGAAAACCTTTTGTGAAGCCTGCCGTGAAGCAAGTCGCATTTGTAGTATCATTTGAACTACAAAACCGCGACCCGACGACCCAAACTTACATAGTGCTGTTATGGCTGACAGAGGGTCGCAAAGCGAAGTGCCGTTTCACCCTGTTATGAGTTGATGAACCACTGACATGAGGTAAAAAAAAGTTACTTAGTGTTGCTCAAAATTATTTTTTATTGAGATAAAAGAATATAAAAGACAAAAGATATGTATTTATGTCACTATATGTATACAAAATCAATTTTAATGTTTTTTTTTTATTAGGAAATACAAAAAAAGATCATGTAATGGCCCCCTCAGTCTGGTAAAATGTATAAAAAACTGTCAATATTTTTAAGAATCCTAAAAAAAAAGCAGCACAACTTTTTAAAACACTGACAATGATAAGAAATGTTTCTTCAGCAGCAAATCACCTTATTAGCATGATTTCTGAAGGATCATGTGATGAAGATTGGAGTAATGGCTCTGAAAACTCTTTGCATCACAGGAATAAATTACATTTTAAAATTTGAATAAAAACAGTTATTTTAAAAAATAACATGCTATTGTATATATATAGATTTTTTTATCTAATAAATGCAGCTTTGCTGAGCATAAAAAAAATTGTTAAAAAAAGTATACAGACCTTTTGAAGGTTAATGTAACCAATAGGAAACAGTGTATTCTTTGTCATGTTCTGTTAACAGTCTACGTGGAGAGGAAGTGAGTCTGTTGTCATGGTGTGCAGTCGACGACTCAGAGCTAAAAACACAAACAATTGTGGAGATGGTTATTGATTTCAGGAAGAAGAACGCCCATCTCCTTCCTCTAGCAAAACTCTGTTCCACCATCAGCACACAACAACCAGAAATATCACAACAATTATTCAAAAGGTCTGTATTGCTTTGAAATGTGTCCTATAATAGCAAAGCCTATTTTAATTCTACGTTATCGCAAAATACGTATCTTAAATTACTGTTGCATTAAACTAAAAGATTAAGATTGTATTCATGTTTAAAAGAGCAGCCATATATTTTGAAGTTTTAAGACAATTTATACTGTGAAAAGTATTTATTTATTTTGATTTTTAATTTAATGTAACTTTTTTATTATATATTTATTTTAATCTCATTATTATTAATTTATTTTATATTTTTATACTGTATTCTTTAAACATTTCCACTGATCTTCTAGCATTATTTTGTTTTTTCTTTATTTTATCATATTTTATTTATTTTAACATATATATATATATTTTTTAATCAGATTTTTTACACTATTTTAAACATTTCCACTGATCCTGATCACTCCCTTTTGCTTTATATATTGATTTATTTTTTCATTTATTCAAATACATTTTTGTTTACATTTTTTGTTACGTTTTTACACGTTTTTTCTCGACGCATTCTCCCTAGCTCTCCCTTGGGCTTTATTTATTTATTTATTTATTTATTTATTTATTTATGTTCATGTTTTTTATTGATTTGAATACATTTGTGTTATTTATTTATTTTTATCCATTTAATTTTTAATCTTATTTTTTATTTATTTGTTTTTACATTTTTTTACACTATTTTCTTTACACATTTCCACTGACCCTCTAGCACTCCCTTGTGATTTATTTATTTTATTTATTTTTTAATTGATTTAAACTATTTTTTATTCTTTATTATCCATTTATTTTATTCTTATTTTTTATTTATTTGATTAATTTGTTACATTTTTACACTGTGTTCATTAAACATTTCCACTGACCTCATATAATTCTCTTGTGCTTTATTTATTTATATATATTTTTTATTTATTGAATTATATTTGTATTATTTATTAATTTTTATCCATTCATTTTAATTTTATTTTTTATTTATTTGTTTTTTTATTTGTTTGTTTTCATTTTTACACTGTTTTTCTCTACACATTTCTACTGACTCTAGCACTCCCTTGGGGTTTAATAAAATAATTTTTATGATTTATTTATTTTTATCCATTTATTTTAGTCATATTTTAATTTTTGTTTTTTTACATTTTTACACTGTTTTTCTCTACACGTTTTCACTGACCGTCTAGCACTCCATTGGGCTTTATTTATTTATTCATTTATTTATTTATTTATTTTATGATTTCATTAAATTGATTTGAATTAATACATTTGTATTATTTATTCATTTTTATCCATTTATTTGAACAATTTCAAATTTTAACCTATTTGTTTTTACATTTTTACACTATTTTCTCTACACATTTCCATTGATCCTATAGCACATCCTTGGGCTTTATTTATTTATTTATTTATTTTTAATTGTATTGATTTGACCCTCTAGCACTCCCTTGTGCTTTATTATTTATTTATGTTCATGATTTTTAAAACTGATTTGAATACATTTGTATTATTTATTAATTTTTATCCATTTATTTTTATTTAACTTTTTATTTATTTGTTTTTTAATTTTTAGTTTTTCTCTGAATGTTTCCACTGACTCTCTAGCACTCCCTTGAGCTTGCTATATTACTTATTTATTTACGTATTTTGTTAAATTAAATTTAATACATCTGTATTATTTATTCATTTTTAACCATTTATTTTAATCTTATTTATGTTTTTTAATTTTTAACACTATTTTCTCTACACATTTCCACTGACCCTCTAACACTCCCTTGTGCTTTATTTATTTATTTAATTATACATTTTTAATTGATTTGAACACATTTTTATTATTTATTGTTTTTATATCCAATAATTTTAGCCACTTTTTTTCTCACATTTTCCACACTGTTTTTCTCTACACATTTCCACTGACCTTCTAGCACTCCCTTGTGGCCCTCTTACTGAACCTCAAACACACACACACACACACACACACACACACACACACACACACACACACATGCCAAACAAACCATGAGGCCAAAAGAGTCATTTACTTCGGACACACACATCTCTTATGACATCAGTCTTAATAAGAAAACATGCTGTCATTCAGCAGCTTCCAGGAAGTGCAGTGCAACCCAACATCTGAGTCACTGAGAAATGACAGGAATGTATCACTCTGAGAGAGGACAGATATTTCCGCTCAACACAGAGCCAAAAATATTTGGCACTTCGCGAAGAGGATGACTTGTTTGTGTCCTGCTAACATTCAGCAACTTAAACCGAAAGACACTCATATATTTCCCTCGAGTGTAAAGCCATTCAAAGCAATTCACTAGATTGCTGGTTTAGTCACAATACAGATGTTTATTTTGAGTTTTGCAAACCATTTCAACGCTTCTCATGAATATATATATACCTAATTCATATTTATAGACATAAATGTGCAATAGCATCACTTTAAACCAGCCAAGACATTTTGAAAAACAAGCGCTATGCTAATATCTTGATTTTCCAAAACAATAGCGCCATCGTGCGTTACTTTATTAGTAACACCGGCCCAAATATTTAATAGAAGTGCATTCTATCTCTTTCAGGTGCTGTAACTTTGTGAGTTTGTGAGGTATGTGGGGACTTTCCTAGTATACTTATAAAAGTATAGGTATAATTAAGTATAAAAGCGTGTCCAAATTACAATTAGCAATATCACACAGCTGTCGATTTTGTCAATAGGCATTATGCGCTCTATTAATATTCAATATTACAGCACTATTGCGAGTGTGATATTACTTCCATACAACACATTCTTAAAAAAGTAATTAATATCAAGTAACTTACGTTTTAGGTTCAATGGGTCAGTCATCTTGCGCCTTTCTTTCCCGCTGACTAAAATATTTCCAAAAGAAGCTTCGGCTTCATCATGCCTGAGTATCACTAAGCAACGCGCAGGTAAACAACGGCCTGGATTACAATACATGAGTGGAGCGGAGAGACAGATTCCCCTCAAAACTTGCGTTCTATGATTACTCCTCTATAGATCCATTTCAGGTTTTCCATTAGAAACCGTCAAATGCTCAGTGGTGTTAGCCATAGACAATTGTAAATACTGTAAAATGTAAATAATGTAAATAATATAAAATGATAAAATAATACTACCATTTATATATGTCTATGGTGTTAACGGTCTAATATTTTAGAGCTTCTATCAAAGAAGGCAAAATGTTTTACTGATTATAATAAAATAAATGTGACTTAAATGACTGTTATTATCCTTTGTGATGAAATATATATGAAAAACAAATCTTCATCAATCAAAACCGTCATTAAAAAGGCGTATTGCTTTTCATTTTAAGTGACGATATGGTCATGTGCGGCTAAGTGTTGCCAAGTCCGCACTTACTTTTATTCCGTTGCCGCAGGTTGTTTTTCATGTCCGCGGGTTGAAGCGACCCCAATAATGTAATATTTAGCCCCTGGAATGCTAATTTTACCAGAGGAACACAACAACAAAACATGTATTTTACCCCCTGGAACTAAATTTTTTTACCGGGGAACCCCTCTCGAAACGCTTTTGGGCTAGTTTTGAGTAGCAATTGGGCGGGGTTTGTTGTGAAAACCTGGCAACCCTGGTGCGGCTGTTTTGGAGATACTCAGATCAGAATCAGAATCAGAATCAGAAAGAGCTTTATTGCCTATGCTTGCGCATACAAGGAATTTGTTTCAGTCTTATTAGCTTCCAGTACACAGAGACAACAACGCACAGACAATAAAAATAAGAGAATAAGAAAAATTACACATGGGGCTCTGTAGTGCCGGCCGGATGGTAAGAGTTCAAAGAGAGGATGGCTTGGATGTGAGGGGTCCAGATTGATTTTCTGAGCTCTTTTCCTCACTCTGGATGAATACAGTTCTTGAAGGGTGGGCAGGGGAGCACCAATAATCCTCTCAGCAGACCGAACCGTTCTCTGCAATCTTCTGATGTCTGATTTTGTAGCTGAGCCAAACCAGACAGTTATTGATGTGCACAGAACAGACTCGATGATGGCTGAGTAGAACTGTCTCAGTAACTGTAACAGTAACAGATGTAAACAATAGCATTTATTGCACGGTTAATGTTCTACTGAATAGTTGTTCTGATAATTTACGCTGTCTATACCACACAAAAAAAAAAAAAACATGTGGAATCTGATATATCATATAGAAGAGGAGTTAGTAAGCCGAAAAAGGGCAGTATTTTGACATACGAAAGTTCATAGGTGGTAAAGATATGTCTGAGGAGAAATAATTAAGATATTCGCCTAATATTTCACCTGACTGACCGGAAATGATAAGAACAGAAATGTTGTCAAGATTCTTGGAAATCCTGGTTCAGTTTGGCCAACCTCAAAAGCCTTTTGTTCCTCAGACAGTTCAATGCGGGTTGTTTTTCATGTCCGCGGGTTAAAGCGACCCCAATAATGTAATATTTAGCACCTGGAAGTTTTGAGTAGCAATTGGGCGGGGTTTGTTGTGAAAACCTGGCAACCCTGGTGCAGCTGTTTTGGAGATACTCAGATGTAAACAACAGCATTTATTGCACGGTTAATGTTCTACTGAATAGTTGTTCTGATAATTTACGCTGTCTATACCACAAAAAAAAAAAAAAAAAAAAAACGTGGAATCTGATATATCAAATAGAAGAGGAGTTAGTAAGCCGAAAAAGGGCAGTATTTTGACATTCTTGGAAATCCTGGTTCAGTTTGGCCAACCTCAAACGCCTTTTGTTCCTCAGACAGTTTTGTCCACTTTTCTTCTTGATTCGTTATAACTTTCGTCAGTTTGTAGTACTCCAAATGTTTTTCCTGATGTGAACAATTAGTACAGCCCAAAACATGACAATAATAGACCATTTTCAACAGCAATAATCAGCTAAATATGCCAGTTTTATTTGGTTCATTGGCATTGTTTATGTTCAGTGCCACCAATATGGCCGACTGATGATGTGTCGTGAAAACACTTTATTAGAGCCATAAAAAATGACAAAAAAATATATAAAATCACCACAAAAGGTTTATTCAAGGAGGTGATACATTTAAAACACACAAACACATTGTATTTCCAAAAAAAAAAAACAAAAAAAAAAAACATGTAATTTGACATCAAATATATTATTTCCCCTTTATGCTGTTGTAGCTGTACAATATTCATATCTTTGTTATGTCAACATGGTGGAGCAACATGAAAAATGATTTGGATACACAGACAGTATATTCAATGAATTCAAATCTGTGATTATTTACTATTATTGCACTACTACATCAAAACATACCTTTATTTATTTAGTGTGATACTGGCACCAGAATAATCATAACAATACTGCCAGTCATACCAGTCAGAAAATCTCATTTAAATAGTTAAGATCTGTTTCAAATGCACAGTATATATCACAGCACTCTTTGGACATGATTTGAGGCAACAATTCAGTCAACCTAAATGTTTTACCGGACAAACGGAGATACAGTTTAACTTTTGTACTATTTTGTTAATCCTTACATGGAAATGCATATTGATGAATCATTGTAAAGCATATTAAAATACTGAGACTTTTATCTTGTTCCCAAATTTGTTAATGTAACAAACAGCTTATGTTTCTCTCACAAGCACTTCGATTTCAGTTAAAATCAGTTGGAAATTGGAGTTATTCTGAAAAAAATGTACGATATAAAAATACCTGCCTGAACTGTTAGTGTTGATTTAAAATAACTAGCACTTGAATCAACAATCAGTGTCTGATTTTAAACATCAGGCGAAAACGGCTGATATTTCGGCTGAATTCTTAAAGAACATAAAAAATGATAAATAAAGTCGCTCTATTATTAAAGGGAGATGAACTAAATAGTTTTTGACACAATAATGTTTTCTCCGATTTGTATGCACACACACGCACACAAACATAACTTTTTGTAATCCATCCCTCAAAATAACAGAGAGATTACCTTTTAGATTTGACAAAATGAGAGCACTATTGGAGGAGCAGCAAAAAAACATACCTGCAGATCCCATATGTGTACATATATGTATATTACATATACATATAAGAGCCATTGTCCTTAATGTAACATCCATCCTAAACATCGTATGTGCAAACACAATTTTCCAGGTGTATCTCATGCCATGTAAACTGATTATGGCTCTTTCAAAACATGGAGTGAGAAACCATATACTATATATACAATCAGTAGAAATCTTACAGCCAATAATTAACCGCTTAACATGACAGACCAGAACCTGACCAGGGCTCTATCTGAAAGGCAGGGTTGACAGTTTGGGGCTCGGAGAGAGACATTGGCGTAGTGAACAGTGAGAAGACGGTGAGGCTGTAGGTCAGAGGTGAGGCGGGACGGTCTGTAGGGCGTCTTCGGTGGTGCGGTGTACATTGACATTCTAGGGAAAGAATGGAGAATAAATTATTACATTGTTGTTTTTTAAAAAACTAACTTATCTTGAAACAAACACCAACTTCAGTGTTATAAATAATATACACTACCAGTCAAAAGTTTTTGAACAGTAAGATTTTTAAAGTCTCTTCTGCTCACCAAGCCTGATCCAAAGTGCAGCAAAAGCAGTACAATTTTGAAATATTTTTACTATTTGAAATATCTGTTTTCTATTTTAATATATTTAAAAAATTAATTTATTCCCGTGATTTTAAAGCTATATTTTTAGCATCATTACTTCCAGTCACTGATCCTTGAGAAATCATTCTAATATTCTGAGTTGCTGCTCAAAAACATTTATTATGTTGAAAAAAGCTGAGTATAATTTTTTGAGGTTTCTTTTCACACAAAAACAAAATATGTTACACTATGGCATTTCATCCTTTATAACATTAAAAGGGATAAATTGAGTATATGATTTATTATATTTATTTAAAACATAAACATTACTGTGCTTTTTTAGATTTTTAGAAGGCACCTTAACTTTTTACATTTACAACTCTGTGTTTGCTGCATTAAAACATGGGTCGATAATTGCAATCATTTGATCACAAACAGCTGAAAAAAATGTATTGGAAATGAAAAATTCATTGTCTGTCACGAGGGGGCGCTTTAGGAGCTGGGACTGGGAGCACTGAAATATTACGGTTTCCATAGTAACAGCTATATACAAAGCAGCATTAACGCAGTTTTATCAGGCATGAAATGAAAATTCCAACGACACGTTTCTAAGGACAGTAACGGAGGAACGGCATCATATGTAGCGAAGTAAAAGTAAAGTTTTTTTTCACTATAAATGTACTTGAGTAAGAGTAAAAGTACCTATCTTTAAATATACTCTAAAAGTACTAACGTTAGTTAACGACGTTACCCCAAAAATTTACTCAAGTAAATGTAACGAAGTAAATGTAATTCGTTACTACCCACCTCTGATTATAAGTATGTCTATCATCACTTTTGATCCATTTTAAAGCATCCTTACTAAATAATTTCACTTACTATTCATCAAATAATCCTGAAAAAAATGTACTCAGCTGTTTTAAATATTGATAATAATAATAAATGTTTCTTGAACTGCAAATCAGCATATTAGATTAATTTCTGAAGGATCATGTGACACTAAAGACTGGAGTATGATGCTGAAAATTTTGCTTTGATCACAGGAATAAATTACATTTTAAAATATTTTTCAAATAGAAAGCAGTTATTTTAAATAGTAAAAATATTTAGTAACAATATTCCTGCTTTTGATGTATTTTGGATCAAATAAATGCAGGCTTGGTGAGCAGAAGCATTCTTTAAAAAAACATTAACAACTTACTGTTCAAAAACTTTTGACTGGTAGTTTATATGTGTGTGTGTGTGTGTGTGTGTGTCTGTGTGTGAAACAATAAATCAATAAATCAGCATGGAGGTCAAAGGTCATGGGAGCAAAGGTGAGGTGCTATAAATGATATAAAAATCCGATATTATTCGCTTAATATCTACATCCTGACACTGCACTTTAACTTCAGGGCAAAGTCCATTGACATAAATCACATTACTGCCCTTTATCACTATAATGTGGTAAACATCACATCTTGATTGTCTCTCATATTAATGTTAGATCATTTATGGTTTGCAAATTTTGCACTGTGGTCCAATTATGATTTAAAAGCTGTCCTGTCTTTGTTCATTGGCGACGGACAGAATTGTGTGTGTATGTAAAGAGAGACAGGATTTCACTATTCAAATATATTTTATTGGCATTGCAAATATTCTTTACAGTAGAGATTTTCCCTCCTTCTCAGTTAACGGAAGAAGAGGGCTTCACATCATAACATTGCTTTGTGTTTAAAAAAACCTGAAACATTTATTATAAATTACTATGTAAAAACGATCTAAAAAAAAAAACAACTAAAAATGATTTCTAAATTGACCATTTCTTATATACATGCTTCACATTTTCTAAATGATAGTTTTAAGACGAGGATGTCAAATTAACCAGCCAAAACCCAACCGAATTTACATATTCACCGTAAATAAATATCACATGCTATTGGAGTGACTGGTGTTTTCATAGCAGCTGTTACATTCACGTGCAGCAAGAACTGAAAAACTTCAGTGTGCATTTATGATAAAGTGCAATTTAGTATTAACACGTTGTCAGTGAACAAAGGAACACATAATGAATTGACTTTAAAAAGTTAACTTCATACATAATCATCTTTGAATTGTAATTCAAAAGGCTGTAAAAACTGCCCCTGATTTCTGAAAATGCAGTAGATGCCTTAAGGAGTCAATAAACGTCTACATTCCTAAGAAACATAAATGTGAATGGGATAATGGTGTGTGAGAAAGTGAGGGACGTGGAACTGTCAGTGATGATCTGGCACTGTTAACAAAGCCTCTTCCGGCAGCCGTGACACATCTACGTTCTGTTTGAAGCAAAAACAGGGAATGACGTCACACATTAATGAGGTAAGTGGGTGACGGCGATGTAACAGAACCGTGAAAAACAACAAGACTGAAACAATGAGCTTTTGCTTAGAACTCATATCACAGACAGGACCAATACTGGGTAGATTACTTAATAATAACTCGTGGTTTGTTACTGATTTCAAGTTACATGTCAAAAATGTAATTAGAAACAAACTCACATGGCCCTGTGTGAAAAAGTGTTTGCCCCTAAACTTAATAACTGGTTGGGCCACCCTTAGCAGCAACAACTGCAACCAAGCGTTTGCGATAACTTGCAATGAGTCTGTTACAGCGCTGTGCAGGAATTTTGGCCCACTCATCTTGGCAGAATTGTTGTAATTCAGCCAAATTGGAGGGTTTTCGAGCATGATCCAACTTTTAAGGTCATGCCATAGCATCTCAATAGGAATCAGGTCAGGACTTTGACTGAGACGAGCCTTTATGTTCTTTTTGCTCAGCAGCGGTTTTTGTCTTGGAACTCTGCCATGCAGGCCATTTTTGCCCAGTCTCTTTCTTATGGTGGAGTCATGAACACTGACCTTAACTAAGGAAAGAGAGGCCTGCTGTTTTAAATGTTGTTGTGGGCTCTTTTGTGACCTCTTGGATGAGTCGTCGCTGCGCTCTTGGGGTAATTTTGGTCGGCCGGCCACTCCTGGGAAGGTTCACCACTGTTCCATGTTTAGCCATTTGTGGATAATGGCTCTCACTGTGGTTCGCTGGAGTCCCAAAGATTTAGAAACGGCTTTATAACCTTTTCCAGATAGATCGCAATTACTTTCTTTCTCATTTGTTCCTGAATTTCTTTGGATCTCAACATGATGTGTAATTTTGAGGATCTTTTGGTCTACTTCACTTTGTCAGGCAGGTCCTATTTAAGTAATTTCTTGATTGCGAACAGGTGTGGCAGTAATCAGGCCTGGGTGTGAAGTCAGGTGTGATAAACCACAGTTATGTTTTAACAAGGTGGGGGGGGGGGCACTTTTTCACATAGGGCCATGTGGGTTTGGATTTTGTTTTCCGTTCATAAAAATAACCCTTCATTTAAAAACTGCATGTTGTGTTTACTTGTGTTATCTTTGACTAATATTCAAATTTGTTTGATGATCTGAAATATTAAAGTGTGATAAACATGCAAAAAAATTAAAAATCATTAAGGGGGCCAACACTTTTTCACACCACTGTATATTGATATAAATAGAAAAAAAGTATGAAAATATATTCCATTTATTCCATTGCCAACAAAATTAAATACATTAAACAATAAATCATGTCCGGTAATGCTTATAATTAATTTAATTGGAAAAAAAGGAAAAGAATACATTTTATAACTTTTGTTAATGTATAAAAGCAGCTGTTTTTTTTTTTTCCCAAAATTAAACATTTTATAGAAAATATGAATAATTTATTGTCCATTGTGTGAATATGCAATCATGTAATCAATAAAAAGTAAACATAATATAATCTAATTACAAGTACTTCTGATTATGTATTCCAGATTGCATTTAATCAGTTACTATAAAAAACAGGGAATGGAGACATATGTCGAAACAGACCGAAACAGACTGAAGGGGAACTAAAACCATAAAACGCCTGGTACTAAAAAATAAACATTAAGGGAAATCTATTATTTGAAAAAAACTAGTTGCCCAGAAAACATCTCTCTGTACTGAAATAATTAAACAGGAATAATATACACTATATATACACATTGCCGTTCAAAAGTTTGGAATTAGTACGATTTTAATTAGAATGTTTTTTAAAGAAGAAATTTCTGCTCATCAAGACTGCGTTTATTTAATTAAAAATACTTAAAATACAATAATATTGTGCAATTTAAAATAGTGATTTTCTATTTTAAAATACTTTAAAATATAATTTATTCCTGTGATGCGAAGCTGAATTTTCAGCATTATTACTCCAGTATTCAGTGTCACATGATCCTTCAAAAATCATTCTTATTGTGCTGCTTTTTATTTAACACATCCTTGCTTAATTAACATATTAATTTCTTTCAAAGAAAGAAAGAAAGAAACATTTTACTGACCTCAAACTTTGAACAGTAGTCCAGTAGTTGTATATTGTTAGAAAAGATTTCTATTTTAAATAAATGCTGTTCTTTTTACCAATTTATTCAAAGAATCTTGAAAGAATATAAATATTTTCTAAAATAAATATTAAGCAGCAATATCCAACATTAATGATTAATCAGCATATTAAAATAATTTCTAAAGAATCATGTGACACTGAAGACTGGAGTAATGATGCTGAAAATACAGCTTTGCATCACAGGAATAAATTCTATTTCGGTGTATAACAAAACAGAAAACACCATTTTAAACTGCAATAATATTTCACAATATTACTGATTTTTTCAGTATTTTTTATTAAATAAACACAGCCTTGATGAGCAGAATAGTCTTTTATAAAATAAAAAACATTAAAAATCTTACCGATCCCAAACATTTGAATGGCATGTACATCTTTTAAATGAATAAACAACAAAAGGACTAACTTCAATTTATTAATAAAACTTTAACAGTACCTCAGTGATACTAAAATAACGCAAGTGAATTGTAAACCGACATGCTGCAGTGAACCCAACACCACATCTTTAATGTGACGGCTGAGGCTCAGGAGACCACAAAGCTTAATCACTCCATTATACAGAAGAGCTCTCAAGCATAACTACAGACTGACTGCACACTTTCCCTTGAGCGATTACAGGCGAGGAGGCTTTTTAACCACCGAATTGACTGACATGCTTAGTGGATGTGTTTGTGAGTCTTACCGTTGGTCTGTCTCTGTGTGTATTCACAGCATCCACGTTCAAACAGATCGACTCCACCTTACAACCTGAAGGTGCATGAATGATTCACAATCAAGATCTGAAGAGCATTACTTAAAAGAATAACGTTCAGGTTAGTTCAGAAAGGGTTCATGTCTTACCGTAGGCCACTGGTGTTAACTTCAATACTGTGTGTAGAGGGCATTTCAGATAAGGCAGTTCCTCTGAAGGAAAACACACCAAACAAGTATTAATTTCTTTCAAAATTTAAAGTAGCTAAAGTAGATTTGGCTTAGAATGCATTTTAATTGCATTAATCATCAGTGCAACTCTGTACAAGTGAACTGAAAAAGGGGAAGATCTTAATGGGTGGTGTCATTATGGTCATTACCTGCAGGTTTATCCAGAAAGTAGGCCAACAGGCATCTCATGACGGCTTGATGACATATGACCAGAACGTTTTCCTGCCGCTCTAACTCCATGATCACAGGTTCCAGCCGCTGGACTAAGTCTTCATAAGACTGTGTGGAGAATACTGAATTACAACCTTGTTCCATTTACTATATAATGATCATATTACACAAGGGGCTGGAAAAAATCAGCAGATGACAGGAAACTTCAAGTGATGCTACACTGAATATTTGTACTTTTAAAAGTTCATTCGTCACACTACAGAACTCTTGAAGTGAGCGCACAAAAGCTAAGCTTAGATACTAAATTAACTTAAATTTAAACTGAAATAAAAAAAAGCTATGGAAGCCCGTTTTCGCCACTGAATAAAAAATAAAGGTAATTGCGAGTTTTTCTCAAAACTGAGATAATTATAAACGCAATTGCGAGTTATAAACTCACAATTCTATGAAATTAAGTCAGAATTGTGAGATATAAATAGCCAATTCTGACGTTTTTCTCAGAATTGTGTGATATATACTTGCAATTGCAAGTTATAAAGTTAGAAATGCGAGATGTAAACCTAAAAGTTCATTTAAATTTACTGAAATTAAAACCAAAATAAAAAAGCTATGGAAGCCTGTTTCTGCCACCGAATAAAAAAATAAATAAAGGTACTTGCGAGTTTTTATCTCACAATTCTGATTTTTTTCTCTCGCAATTTTAACTTTTTTCTCAGAATTGAGATAAAAAAACTGTATATAAATGCAATTGAGTTATAAAGTCTGAGTTGCAATATATACACTTACAATAGCGAGTTATAAATTCAGAACTGTGAGATGTAAACTTGAAATTTTGAGAAAAAAGTCGCAATTACATTTTTTTATTCAGTGGCACAAAACAGGCTTCCATACATATATATATGATATGAATATAAAGTTTTATTTACAGTTTAAATTTGGTTTTATTTATTGGTTTAATGGTTTTTAGTTTATGTTTTAGACATTTTTTGTGTTATTTTGTCATATTTTCATATTTACTATTATTATTACAGTATATAACAGAATTATTATTACAGAACATATATATTCTATACTTCCAATTCAAAAATCAATTATGCATTTTTTTCCAATGAATGTGAGATCATTTTCACTAAACATTGTCCATTATATTTCTGAAAAAAAAAGCTAATTTTATTATATGATTTGAGACCTACAGTCAAACCAAAATGTATTCAAACACCTTCAACATTTCTCACATTATCACAGTTCATTTGCTATAATTTAGAAAATGATAATAAAATACGACAAGAACTCAATAGTTAAACTGTCAGAACAAATTCATCTTGATAATGCCAGATAACATCGATAGAAAGGTATGTAACAAAACATTTTCAGGTCACAGTGTCAAATCAAATGTTTGGTCCTAAATTTTTATCAGTTTTATGGGTAATCAACTGTATGACGAATTTTGGGGTATAATATGTCACAGTTTACTTTATTTTGCTATCCTCACTTACATAAATGAACTATAGTGTCCTGCACCCACTAGTAAAAAAAATATCAAATTATATCTGGTGTCTGAATAATTTCTGTTTTGACTGTACCACTAAACATGAACGTTTTGATAATGCACAGTTGAAATCATATGTTCACAGAAACCTTCGACATACAGCAGTTGAAATCTTCAGCTAAAAGCTGATACTGAATCAAAATTGACATAAGACTGATGCACTGCCCTAAAACACACACCCTTATTTACAGTACTGAAAAAATGCATAGACTGCAAGCTTAAACCCAAATCACAAGGACCTTGCACCCAGTCTTTATCTAATACAGTGAGAACAGTGTGGTGCTTTAATGCTCTCTGAGTAAACAGGCATGAGATATTGATCTAAATGAGAACTGCTTGCTCTGAAGAACAAACACGCTCACTATCTGACAGATGAGAGGGGCAAATGGAAGTGTGTACATGTGGGCTGAGGGTAATGGCGTGTGATGTGCTCACTCAGAGTGATAACAGCTCACAAAAACATGTGAAATAAGACAATTAGACCTTTTGGGAACATCACCAATGCAGGCTAAAAAACAGAGTTGTTTACTCCATTTGTCCAGTGAGTAATTCTGAGGAGAGCCTAGCAACTAACATTATTTGATGGTTGTTTAATGTGCTAAAGTATGAGTAAAAGCTCTTTGAGGGACATAAAAGAGCAATACAAACACTAAATGATAAAATGTCAATGCTGACTATCATGTATAAGGCCATTAACCCTTATCATTTTCAATTAAAATGAAATGCACATTTAAAAAACTGACCTCTCCTTTGGGATAGCGATAACGATATTTGTCCTGGTCGCGTAATGCAAACTCCAGTGGATATCTCTGCTGGATCTCCTCATACATGAGTTCCTCACAAACGCCCTAAATGCACACAGACAGATTGACAGTTAATTAACACAATATTGACTAAATACAAAGCTTGTTTAGCGTTCATAAATAAGAGACTTACGGCATCAATCTCATTGAGAGCTTTCCACTGTTCATATGGCACACCCACAGCTTCTGCCGTTTGTATGGTCCTCTTCATCTGACTCGTCCACACCTTCAAATCACGGATGTTCTGTGACTTGATAAACTGGCCCAAAGAATTTGCAAACTGGGAGGGAAAGTGAAAAGGCAGAGATTTAAATGATTAACACAAAAGCACAGTCATTCTTTGAAAAGATTTAAGATACCTGATGCAGTTAAAACATTGAGAAGCAGTTTATTATTCAGATAATCATTTGCATCTTATGGCCAATAACTGATTAAAAATCTAAAATAATTATAATTGCATTTACCAGTGTTGCATTTTCAAATTTCACAGTTGTTTTTTGGACCCAGGGCATATTATTCAGTAAAAACAGTATTATAATGAAATATTAATACATACACTACCAGTCAACAGTAACAGTAAGATTTTTAATGTTTTTTAAGACGTCGCTTCTGCTCACCAAGCCTGCATTTACGTGATCCACAGTACAGCAAAAACAGTAACATTTTGTAATATTTTTACTATTTAAAATAACCGCTTTCCATTTGAATATAGGGCTGGGCGATAAATCGAAAGCGATTATGAGGCGCGTTTAGTGAATGAAGTACTTTGATTAGTAGTAAATCTCCATCACGTGCGTTCAGCTGGAGTGTTCAGAGACGTAAATCACTGACAAGCTACGCCTAATCGCGCTCAAAATCGAATCGAATCGAATGCGATTTTTAGCTCGATTTGGCGTAGCTTGTCAGTGATTTATGCCTCTGAACACTCCAGCTGAACGCAGCTGAACGCACGTGATGGAGATTTACTACTAATCAAAGTACCGGCTTCATTCACTAAACACGCCTCATAATCGCTTTCGATTTATCGCCCAGCCCTATTTGAATATACTTTAAAATGTAATTTATTACTGTGATTTCAAAGCTGAATTTTAGCATCATTACTCCAGTCACATGACCCTTTTAGAAATCATTCTAATATTTTGATTTGCTGCTCAAAAAACATTTATTATTATTATTTTGTTGAAAACAGTGAGTACAATTTTTTTAGGTTTCGTTGATGAATAGAAAATTCAGAGGAACAGCATTTATCTGAAATAGAAATCTTTTGTAACATACAGTGGTATAATGTATAACGTTACAAATGTTTTTTTTTATTTTAGATAAATGCTGATCTTTAGATCTTTCTGTTCATCAAAGAATGCTGAAAAAAAAATTTACACAACAGTTTTAAATATTGATAATATTGATAATAATAATAATAATAATAATAATAATAAATGTTTTTGAACAGCAAATCAGCATTTCAGAATGATGTCTGAAGGATCATGTGACACTGAAGACTGGAGTGATGATGCTGAAAAATTTGCCGTGAGGAATAAATTACATTTAAAATATATTCAAACAGAAAACAGTTATTTTAAACAGTAAAAATATTTTCACCATTAAACATTAAACATAAAAAAATCTTCCTGTTTAATAACTTTTGACTGGTAGTGTATTATAATAACTGTTGTAACATAATTTATAATTCTACTGGATTATAATTTATTTCTGTTATGGCAAAGCTGAATTTTCAGCATCATTACTCCAGTTTTCAGTGTCACATGATCTTACAGAAATCATTCTAATATGCTGATGTTGAAAACAGTTGTGCTGCCTAATATTTTTGTAGAGACAATGATACATTTTTCTTTGATGAGCAAAAGAACAGCATAAATTTATTTAGTACATTTAATATTTAATAAATATAAGTTATTTATTCGATCTTATCTAACATTCTAAATATTTTTATTGTCACTTTTGAATAATTTATTGAATCTGTGCTAAAAGAAAAAAAAAAAAAAAATATATATATATATATATTTTCCATAAAAATCTAACTGACCCCAAACAGTACTATTCATAGGGACCATGTGACGTCACTGTGCTTTATCGCCGCCATTTTTGTGTCCGCGCTACCTGTTTTAGTCTATGGTCACAGCAGCCACAACTACCAGAGGAAGCTCAACAAAACTCCCAGAATGTTCACAACAGGGATACAATATGCCCGGCATATGTTGTTCTGTTAGCTGTAACAACAGTCATCAGAAAAAAACCTAACTACAGATTTATTCGATCTCAGCAGTGCTTGAAGTGGGTCGGTATGCATATAGCCTTTAGTGTACCGGTGTCATTCACGCAGGTGCTTTTCACAGCAGGGTGTTTTTTCGGCACAACAAGAGTAGTGCAATAATAATTAATTATTGACTAAGATTGTAAATAAGTAGATGATAACGAAAATAATGCCTTAAAATGAAAAGAATCAGTTAATTACATTTTGAACTGATCAACTCGTACGTCAAAAGATTTAGTAAACGAGAATGCATTCAAACAGTAAGTTCAAAACAGTGCTAATGCAGAGAATAGTGACTTACAGTACACCCAGATGCCGTAAATTATTTGTTTCAGTGTGTATTAGGCTTAAGAGCAAGAGTGTTTACAGTTGAAGGCATTTTAGAACATGCGGTGTTTAATGAATTATGAAAAATAAATAATAAACGCTAAACTATTGTACTACATAGCGTTCGTCATTGCAACGCCTGCAGTAAAGTATATACATGTAAAAAAGGTTCTTAAAATAATCATATTTGTTTTGCTAAAACTATTTATGTGCAATTACCCTAAAAATTATTTGTCATACAAAAATGGCACACACACAAATCATCATCCCGAGTAAATGGTACCATTGTGAATTGTGACTGGCTGCACAAGTGATGTAATAAACTAAAGTAAACTAAAATGTTATGCGGCCATATAGTCTGGATGAATGAAAAAGCATATTTTTAAACAGAAATCGCATGCTTTTGGTGCTTGAATTTGAGCTTCAATAATGAGATCCGGGTTTATGAATACACAAAACGTGAAAGACGTCTTCCCTTGGCTTGCTGGATGTTGGGCTTATGCTCAATAATCACATTTTTTTTGCATTCGGCAAAACTAATTTGCCGAAATCTAAGCGCGGACTGTATTAGTGCCGTCAGCGCGAGTCCCGTTCGCTGTGAAGTAGTGACCAGCCGGCAAAGGATTCTTCCAGGTCTTAAAGCCTTCACCGAGCGACTACGTTCACAATAATTTACACAATCTGTCCTAAACATACAATCAAGTCAAATACACAGTGTGGGAAGTAGTGATAAAAAGTAATTTCTTGTTTCAATTTATTAATAAATCTCATTTAGATGCGCTGTGCCTGTTATCATATCGGACACAAATATGGCGGCGAGCATAGCGGAAGTGACGTCTTTGGTACCCATGGATATATTAAACATTAGAATCTTATTATGAACCAATAATATATTTCTGTCCTGAGTTCATTACTTTTACATGTTATTTCAAGAACGTCAAACCATTTTTGTAGGGGTGCGACGATAAAGATGGATTTTGTGATTTATGTGAATACATCGCAATTCTCTCTTGAATCGATTCTGAACTTAATTTTTAACAGCATGCTTTTAAAACAGCCATACTCTGCTTGCGTCCAGATTCTTACACACACACACAATTTGAACCTAAAATAATCATTCATAAAGTTCAAAAAGGTTGAAGCGAAACACAAGAGTGTTCACAGTGGGCTGTGTTTGCATTAATTTTGCGTCATAAAAGCATAAAATTCAAAGTGCAAGTACATTTAACCACTTAAATTACGAATGCACAAGCGCTCTTCTTTGCGAGCATTTAAGTGTGCTGTTAAAGTGATATGCTGTTAAAACACCAAGCTCAGAATCATTTCCAAAGAGAATTGTGACGCATTCGGAAAATTGGATCACCCCTACATTTCTGTGTTTGTTAGTTATACTAAAAATTATAAGTCAATACGTCTATAAAGCTTACATCCTTTCCCCTTGCCGAGAGCCCTGAGTCTCCACCGATGCGTCCCTTGATGTTCAGATCACTCTCTCCATGTCGGCACAAGTAGATGGAGCGGGGCGTAATGTGGATATTCATGAGGTAGTAAACTATTCGGCTCTGTATGTGGTCCTGGACCCGGTTCACCAGGTACCGCCGCCCCACATCAATGATCTTAATGAACGAAAGGTCCCTAAACATACACAAAAAAACTAAATACATGAAATTCATACATTCACAGATTGAACTAACTTCAGCAGGACCAAAATGCCATTTACCTGTCCAGCTCCTCATCCAGTGGCTCATAAGAGTTCTCATAACATTTGATCCTCTTCATAAAGTCTGCGACGGCTTCATCTGTGTTACAGTGTGTGTAGTCTGGACTGCCCAACTTCACTTGCTGAAAAACAAAGACCACAAATTTAGACCAAAAACAACGTTAGACAAAGATTTTGAAGATATTCTGCGCTTTTGAGACTTACCACAATGTTCTCGGCAATAACGTCCGGGTCTTCACACACAGATTCCACAAAGAAAACCTGAGGGTTGTGAAAAGAGTGTTTTAAAAGAGCGAATACTTAAGAAAAACACCTTGAACGAATGATCGCATATACAGCACCTTGAAACCATTCTGCTCTGCAAATCTGAGGATCGTCTCTCTTCTTTCTCTAGTTGTGTTTGTGGCATCAAAAACCTGTTAAACAGGTAAACACATAAAACAATGAAATGTTGAATTGCAACTAAAGAGACACACCTACATGACATTTTCTATTCTATTCAAGTTGTGTTCAAATCATGTTTTCCTTACCGCCACCTGGCCGCCTTCATCTGTGAGGAACTGCCGGACGTCATTGAGAGCTGCCAAAGCACACTGCCTAGAGGAGACAAGTAATCACATGAGCTTCTAAGCATACTTAGCATTTTTTAGTTTAATTTCATACTTTGAATGTTTGCCACTGATCGAAACCCATGTCTTACTTCCTGATTTTTAACCCCTCTTCATTGTCTGGCCGAAAGAACTCAAAGGATTTGTAGATCTTCACACATTCACGTCTGTACTGGCCAACGTTAAACTCTGTGGAGGTGAAACACAAAGCCAAACCACTTTCAGGATGAGCAATGCTATTAATATTCAACACATCTGGAACAAGAAATTGCACCTTTTGTTGGAACATCAATCCAGTTGAGGTAGCGTGTCAGTTTCTTGGAGATGTAGGTCTTTCCTCTGGCTGGTAGACCAACGGTTACTATAAGTGTGGGGCAGTTGGTCATACATACTGAAAGACAAAAAAAAGCAGCAGGTCATAAAAAACTTATCAGAGATGTTTAGCAATCATATTCTTCCCATATACTGCAGGTGAAGTGTCAATCATCACACCATATGGTCAAAATAACATAAATGTTTAAATCTATGTGCAGTTTGGGTGACCTTTTTATTGCTTTAATAAAATCTGTGAGTTGTCATTGTGGAGCATAAGTCATTTCGGTATCTCCACATAAAATTGCATATTCGTCATATCAATGTCCATATAGTCCTGCAATTTAAAATGGGTGAAAATGATATGGTGTTCTTGGTGTGTACAAAAGTACACCAAAATTTAAATGAGTACAGCTTTTGGGAGGTTAAACAGTTCTTTAACAAACCAAGAACAGAGCCATTCTACAAGAGAAAAATTTAGCCATTTTAGAAATTTCTTTAGATAATATTTTAGTATTATATTAGTACAGAAATTTCCATGACTTTTAATAAATTCCATAACTTTCAAAATTTTTTAAATTCCCTTATATTTCTATAACCGTGGGAACACGGAATATAAATGAAATAATGGCACTGTAAATATGAAATATATTTAAGTATGTAATTTTTATATTAATAATATAACTAGTTATAATATTCAATTCTGCAATATTTAGCCTTTTTTTTTTAGATTTTAAATTGAAAAATGTCTGAAAAATATATTTCAGTATAGAAATTTCTATTTTTTTATTTGTATTAAATTCCATAACTTTTATTGTCCTAGAAAACATATTTTTTAAATTCACTTATATTTCTATAACTGTAGGAACACTGAATATACTGTATATGAAATAATGGCACTGCAAATATGTTATATATTCAAATATATAATTTTTGATATTATTAATATTATTATTGTTAATATTAAAACCTTCAATATTTAGACATTTTAGATTTCAAATTGAAAAACATGAAAATTATATTTAGTATAGAAATGTACATTCATTTTAATAATGTCCATAACTTTAACTGTCCTGGAAAACATTTTGTATGTCTTTTATATTTCTATAACCGTGGGAAGACTGAATATGAAATAATGGCACTGTAAATATTTTATATATTTAGGTATATAATTTTTATATTATTATTGTTCATATTAAAATATGCAATATTTAGCCATTTTGTTATATTTTTAGGTAATGTTTTAGATTTTAAATTGAAAAACTTATGAAAAGTATAGAAAATTTCTAGTATAGAAATTTCCTTTTATATATATACTTCTATAACTTTCAGTGTCCTAAAAAACTTTTTTTAATTCTCTTATATTTCTATTTAATATAAAAACTATTAGCTATATTTCAGAGCAATTTGACAAGAAATATTTAGCCATTTAAGATATTTGTTTAGATAATATTTTAGATTAAAAAAAAACGTACGGAAAATGTATTAGCAGAGAAATTTTCATGATTTTCAATAGATTACATAACTTTCACTATCTCTAATATTTATATAACCGTAGGAACACTGAATA
Source organism: Garra rufa (assembly GCF_049309525.1). Taxonomy (NCBI): domain Eukaryota; kingdom Metazoa; phylum Chordata; class Actinopteri; order Cypriniformes; family Cyprinidae; genus Garra; species Garra rufa. The sequence goes on along the minus strand of NC_133380.1, from coordinate 10,459,514 downwards.
TACATAAAATAATAGCACTGTAAATATGTTATACATTAAAGCATATAATTTTATTATTATTACTATTGTTGTTAATATCATTATAAATATTATTCTGTGTTTATAGTTCATTTGAATATGCATTTACTAGTAAACTATTGAGTATTACGTAACAATTTTTAATTGTTAGATGAGCTGTATATACAAATATACATAACTCAAAATCACTCATGTTCTCATTTTTGTGCCGTTTACTCATCACGTCCTCTTCTGACGGAATATTTGACGCGTTTAATTAAAGAATGAAACGCAAATGAAAACAAAAAACTTCTACAGTTGTTAAAGGCCAACTCTAAACATGGTTAAATTGAATCACCACAGAAGTATTGCATCAGAAAAGCGCTTTCAACCCGCTTCTGACTCCAGCATCAGTGTCCGGCTCTCATCCTTTCATCCACACTTACCCTTTCTTTGACTAATGTGTCTCTCAGGAAGGCCGTTTTTGGAGGATGGCACCCATATTTTCTTCAAAGGATTCTGAGTGAGCTCTCGCGTTAGACTATTACCGCATTGCTCCGTGTTGTCCTCGGTTACATTCATTATATTCGTCGTCTCTACGCGTTAGCGTCCATAAGCATCAGTGCTCACTAAAGACAGCGCTGAAGAATGTCATGAGGCTAGAGAACAACACTACCGTAACGGCACGAAAAGACGCGCATAACCTAGACTTTACCGTAATACCTGGTGTCTTTGTACATATGATTAACATATACGGTGATTAAGCATATGACAGACAAAATAATCGAAAAGTAAGCGTTTTAATGGCTTGGTCTATATATAAGTCCTAATTTTAATACTTCTATATTACCTTAAACTTACGTTTTTCTGTGTCTATTTCATAGACTGTGGGCTATGAAAGTCACGTGGTGTCAGTTACTTTACTCAGCGCTATCATGGTTAAACCAATCATAGTCGCTTAAGGTTGCTGCATCTCCAGCGTATTTAGACTTGATATTTGTTTGGTAGGTAACATTATTTCGGACCCTGGACCACAAAACCGGTCATATTTTTTTAAATGATATTTATACATAATCTGAATAAATAAGCTTTCCATTGATGTATGGTTTGTTAGGATAGGACAATATTTGGTTGAGATACAACTATTTGAAAATAGTTCTAAATATTGAGAAAATTGCCTTTAAAGATGTCCAAGTGAAGTTCTTAGCAAAACATATTACTAGTCAACTTTTAAGCTTTAAGATATTTACGGTCAGAAATGTACAAATCTTTACTAATATCTGCATGGAACATGATCTTTACTTAATATCCTAATGAATTTTGGCATAATTTTAACCCATACAGTGTATTTTTGGCTATTGCTACAAATAAACCTGTGCTACTAAGACTGGTTTTGGGGTGCAGGGTCACATTTGGATTAAATGAATTGTTAAATGATTATTAGTGTACAGACGTCATAGGATGAAAAAATCGTCCTGAACAAAGAATGTTGTAAGAATAACTTTTACATTGCTTTTATCACTTACTTTATACAAAACATGAATGATTTCACAGCTAAAAAAAAGTGTACTAAAATCCAGAGATGGATATTTTAAGAATTACAGTAGGAACAAAAGCGTTTTCTATTTCAATACATTTTAAAATGTAATTTAATTTGTGTGATTTTAAAGCTGAATTTTTAGTATCATTATTCCAGTCACATGATCCTTTAGAAATCAGTTTAATATTATGATTTGCTGTTTAAAAAACATTTTTATTATTTTGTTAACATTTGAGCATAATTTTTCATGTTTCTTTGAGTAGAAAGTTCAAAAGAACAGCATTTATCTGAAATAGAAACCTTTTGTAACATTAGAAATGTCGTTATTATCACTTTTGATCAATTTAAAGCATCCTTGCTAAATTGAAGTATAATTTCATAATTTCTTAAAATTTAAAGATTAATACATAAAAATTACACTGACTCCAAGCTTTTGAATATAGTTTATAATGTTTATTTCAGATAAATGCTGATCTTTAAATCTTTCTATTTATCAACGAATCCTGAAAAAAACAAATACTCAATTGTTTTAAATATTGATGATGATGATAATAATAATAATAAATGTTTCTTGAACAGCAAATCAGTATATTAGAATGATTTCTGAAGGATTGTGTGACACTCAAGATTGGAGTAATGATGCTGAAAATTTAGCTTTGATCACAGGAATAAATTACATTTTAAAATATATTCAAATAGAAAGCAGTCATTTTAAATAGTAAAAATATTTCACAGTATTACTGCTTTTGACTAGTACTGTAGACGAAAAAGAAGAACAGGATTTACAGCAAAGTTTTGATGATGTTGATCATTTAGAGGCCTTCATATATGATACAGAAGGTTTAATGAGGTAAAAATCACTCTCCTGTTCTGAAGCAGTGCTTGTCTGAGCGCCCCCGTGTGGTACTAGACATTTATATTTTTATTTCAGTACTAATTTAGAATTTATTTATACATTTAATTAAATGTTTAGGGTCGAAATTAAATTAAATGTGAACTGTTCAAACAAATCAATACTGCCAACACTGATCATGGAGATTTTCAGTGGCCTTTCCAGGCTGCTAACAAGTTATAACATGGATAGTCCGATTTTACCAAAAGTGGTAGTGTGAATCACTGCTCTATCTTGTAAAACCTGTTTTAACAATAACATCTGAATGTAAAAAAGCATGCTTGGCATAAAAACAACTACAAAAAATTCAAAAGAATGCAAATTAGGTCAAAGGTCACCTTTAAAATGAACAGTCTAAAGGAACACAGAAACAGCAAAAGCTTTAACATTATAACACTACACTACAAGAAAACAATGTTATTGCAGCCAGCTACAAAAATACACATTTCAAGGCTTAGAAAAATGCTTTCTTACATTTTAGAAGTGAAATGAAAGCTAAATCCATGATGCTATACACATATCCACCACTAGATGACAAGAAAGAGACGTTTTCATGGCTACAGACCCTGTGGATTGTGGGTAGGGGATTTGACTTGAGCTTGATAATAACAGTGATCTGTGAGAAATGGCGTGTATTTATATCAGTGTGCAGTCTGCAGTAATATATGGTTATTGCTTTTTACAGCAAACACATCAATGGATCAGCTTGAATTAAAGGACAGACACATGCATATTAATGTCCTAAACATTTCTGAAAAAACAACAACACTGAGAAACACTGGCAACTGAGATTGAGCTGTTTTACATGAGGAACCAGTAAACCACAAAACCTCAACAATCATACATTCACTTCCAAATCGCTTCCAGTTACTAATACAAAACTTATTAATCAGCATTCATATTTCCAGGAAAAACTAGTTCTGGTGTGGCTAAAGAAATAGTGGAGAAGCGGGTGTGGAATCTGAGATCATTGTACAAACAACAGATCATATCATAACCATATCTAACAAATACTGCTTATCTTTTCTCTGACATACGACATTTGATAAACTGTCGTTGCTTTAAATCTCTAATGTATATAATGATACTGCCTTTAGATTTAGTTTAAAGCTGTCTGTCATTCACATCACAATGAACTGAGCTATACTAATCTACAACCATTTCATTACCAGGCTAGATTGTTAGCAATTACTCTACACCAACCTCCTTATTTTCTATTCATTGAACAAGTCACAAATCTGGAAGAAATACAACAGCAGCTGTGTTCAGTGTGGTGTTTCTCATTTGCTGATAACCTAAATAATAAAAATCCCTCAGATTTTTTTTGTCTTCTCTCTAGGTCATAGTATTCTATTTTTACAACCTGCCAAGCTGCAGTTCACCTCCATGTCAGTAATCCAGCAAACATGGCCATGGTTTGACCTCAACCCCTCCACACTCCTGTATGTTTACCACTACTAAGAAATCGGCCGATGCATTTCAGTGCATGCAGCACATGACCCAAACACAGTGTGCTTATCTTCATTCATTCAGTGCATTGTACAGAACACAGCGTTAGTTTATTTTTAGACCGCATGCATGGTTTACAACAATGTATAAGCACAGGTTAAGCGAGTGTATTATTAACAGGCCACGTATATTACGTTTCTGCTCATATAAACGGTTCGTGCACTCTTGAGTCCAACGTACACGCGCCTACGTGACAGAGTCTTGTTTACTTGTTCCTCCTCGCACACACAATACCAGCTGCTTCCGCTAAAGAACATAACGTCATGTTCCTTACCCCTCTTGTCCAGATTCTGCGTGTTTTTGGACCGGTTGGCGCCCCTCATTGTCCGCGTTTTCTGTGTTAGTGCTTTATTTTGATGCCCGAGCCTTGAGGTATAGAGGAGAAGTATGTGAAAACACGAGCGCACACGCCCACTGATTGACAGCTGGCGCAGCCAATCGCTGCGAGGCGGCGGCGGGGGGACACGCCCACATATCATTGGAAAAAATCGGGGGAAAGTTTGTGTTGATACTGTTGCGCAGTGTTATGCAATGCATTGTGCGCTTCACAGGTTTGCGTTACAGTGTAATCAGTGTCTGCACTTGAGCCAATGGTTGCAGGTTTAAAGAAAAGGATTGGATTTTGGAACACGCCCAAAAACGATTAAATCTCATAGGACAGAATTAATTACATTTAATTATTATTATTATTTTATTTTTTAATAGTGGGACTTATAAATGGTACTCAATAGATAGATAACATTTTTTTTGTAAAACTGAATATATATATACATAATCTTGTATGACAGTTTATTATCTATATATGTAATTTATTTTTTTATTGAGTATTATACATCATTTTGGTGAAACTAAAAAAATAAAGTATGAAATAGGATGTTTTGGGAAGAAATTATTAAATATTAATTTATATTAAATTATACTGGACATGTAATGTATTTCATGAAGTATTATACATTATTTTTTGGTGAAACTGAAAATATAAAGTATAAAATAGTATGTTTTGGGGAGAAAGTATTATATATTAATTTATACTAAATTACACTATATGTAATTAATTTTATTAAGTATTATACATTATTTTTTGGTGAAACTGAAAATTTAAAGTATGAAATAGGATGTTTTGGGGAGAAAGTATTATATAATATTTTATGCCAAATTATATTATATTTGTAATTTATTTAATGAGGTACTATACATTATTTTTGGTAAAACAAAAAATATAACGTATGAAATAGGATGGTTTCGGGAGAAAATATGAAATATTAATTTATACAAAATTATACTATATGTAATTTATTTTGTTAAATATTATACATTATTTTTTGGTGAAACTAAAAATATAAAGTACGAAATAAAATGTTTTGGGGAGAAAGTATTATGTAATAGGTTATACTAAATTATATTATATTTGTAATTTATTGTATTAAGTACTATACATTATTTTTGGTGAAATAAAAAATATAAAGTATGAAATAGGATGGTTTCGGAAATAAGTATTAAATATTAATTTATGCTAAATTATACTATATTTAATTTATTTTATTGAGTATCATACTTTTTTGGTAAATCTAAAAATATGAAGTACAAAAAAAAATGTTTTGGGGAGAAAGTATTATATATTAATCTATACTAAATTATACTACATATGTAATTTATTTTTTTATAAATATTATCATTTTTTGGTGAAACTAAAAATATAAAGTACGAAATAAAATGCTTTGGGGAGAAAGTATTATATATAAATTTAGACTAAATTATACTATTTATGTCATTTATTTGATTAAATATTATAAATTATTTTTTGGTGAAACTAAAAATATAAAGTACTAAAAAAATTTTTTTTGGCAGAAAGTATTATATATTAATTTATGCTAAATTATACTATATATGTAATTAATTTTATTAAGTATTATTTAGTATTTTATTAAGTATTACATACTTTTTTAGTGAAACTAATATATATGTACTGTATATATATTATATATATTATATATGTGTTTATATATCTTTATTTTTTTCCGGGGAAAATATAATTTTGAATTACAATATATTTTGGAGCAAAACTATATCTTAAAGTACTTTAACATTTATTGAGAAAATAATAATGCTTTTATATTTTATATATATATAAAAATTATATAATTTTTTCATTTATTTATTCTATATACACATAAGATATAAGATGTATAATCTAATATGAAAGTAAAATATATATCTATAAATCTTTTTTTATATTTTTAATCCATTAAAGGTGGAGAATCATTTAAAATCTAATTTAATAAGGCCTACATGCTAGACTAATGCAGGAGAGGTGTTTTAATTACACATTGTCTCTCAGGACGTCTCGGCTACATTGGGAACATCTTGACCTGCTGAATGCTGCAATGCTTCCGCATTCAGAAACATATTTAGCCTGGACAGTGGAACATGTCGGTCACGTAGCCACATGTACCGTAGTAAAACATCAGTAAAGGCAGTCAGAGCTGTGAACACAGGCCAAGTCAGGACAAAGGTCACACGGGTCTGAAAATAACTATTCCTATGGCAAATGTCAATAAATAAACAAAACCGATTAGAGCTTGACTTGCCGTCAATGTTTTTGTTGCTTGTTAAGTCTTGTTAAGTAATTTCTAGTAAGCTGTAAAAAAAAAAAAGTCAAAAGTGTGACAACAGTCATGGCTACGCTCAAACTGGAACAAAGCAGGACATGAAATTGTGATGAGGGCATGAAATTAAGAAGGGTCCCTAGGAACAGGATGTAAATGTGATCTGCTGCACGCAAACACACACACGTCACCATAAGCTTGTGATCTCTTAGTGCACTATTTTTACATTTACAATAACAATAGCACAAATTGTTAAAAACTTTAGACTGTCTGGCACAGAGAAAAAAAAGGTATGACGGATGAAAATGAAAATGTTGGAGAAGGCTGAAAATAAATACACAACTTGTGACAACAAATCCTGACCTTTACGTGGAACATTCTGTATAAAGGCCATAGTGATTAGTGACCCTGCTTCACAAGTCGTACCCCTATTCCTGGCTCTCACGACATGAGCAAAACACCCTCACAGCCTTGTTGTGAACAAATTCGGTTCATATCATTATATATATATGAAATGAAATACAATCAAAATACATCTGTCCCATGTATACATACATCCCTTGTGAAAATTAACCATGGTTTTATTATAGTAAAAGTGTAGTAACCATGGTCTTTTGGCGCATTCATCATAACCATAGCTTTACTACAAATACCATGGTTAAACTATGGTTAGTGTAGAAAGACAATGGTTAATTTGTGGTTACCATGGTTTAAGTATACTAATTATGGTTTATAGTAATTATGGTTTCATATTTTGGTTTCGTTTGTAATAAAACCATGTTTAATTTTCCTAGGAGATCGGCCTGAATATCACATAGTTAAATGGTGTTTTTATTCAAAACTTATTAACCCCGCTGAGAGCAGACTCAGATCTTCTGGAATTTGTCGCTGGCTCTGTTGTCTCTATAGTGGTTAATCATGAGGTATAATTTGTGGATATGAGACTGAGCTGAAGAATGAATGCTGTGTATCAGATGCTGGTATCACACTTGCTCAGTCCATTTCTCTCTCATCCCTGTTGAAAAAACCAGCATATGCTGGTTAGGTAGGTTTTGATGCTGGAATGCTGGTTAAAGCTGGTCCTTTGCTGGTTTATGCTGGTCCTAAACTGGTTAATCCTGGCTGGTTTATGCTGGTCCTTTGCTTTAAGCAGCTAAAACAAACCCCGTTTCCTCTGGTTAATGAGCGCTGAATGGCCGTGGACGCTCTGGAACCCACATCTCTCAAAGCAAATTTTCAAATAGACGTTATCTTTAATAACAAAACGCATTTTTCGAGTCAAGTCTAAACATCTACATTATTGCTTAAAAACTCTTCAAAAAACATTCTGTGACACGAAAACAGAATTATTTATAAAATTATAGTGGATCTGGGAGTCCGCCATGACACTCGCTGAGAGAAACGGTGAAAAGGGGTTTGTTTTAGCTGGTTAAAGCAAAGGACCAGCATAACCCAGCAAATCAGCATCAAAACCTACCTAACCAGCATATGCTGGTTTTTTTCAACAGGGATGAGAGAGAGATGGACTGAGTAAGTGTGATACCAGCATCTGATACACAGCATTCATTCTTCAGCTCAATCTCATATCCACAAAAAAAATCGTTAGTTTGATCAGTCGCTGAGGAAAGCCATATCTTTGTTGTTTCAGTCTCTTTCAATAAAACGTCCTTACTGCTGACTTACTCATAAAAACAGTCTCTGTCGCCATCTAATAGCGGAATATTGTAACTAAAATCTTCTAAGATCTTCTGGAATTTGTCGCTGGCTCTGTTGTCTCTATAGTGGTTAAACATGAGATATCATTTGTTTTGGGTAAATCTAACAGACAGTCTTTCATCTCATTAATATATTATTTGTTCCAGAGCAAACAGTCTTGTCTGAGAGCAGTCTAATTTTATATACTTTAATGCGCTGCCTTTGTACTTTTAACTGAATTGCCTAGCAACTTTTATGATGGCTGTTGTTGATTAAATCAAGCTATTAATCAATAATATTTGATATAAATAAAAGTAGTATTTAGTATTGAGAAATGGTGTGTAAGTTCATGATGGTGATTTTAGTTACATTATTCCGCCATTAGATGGCGACAGAGACTGTCTTTTATGAGTGACAGTTACCCGGATGCGCGGCCATTCTCGGATGTAAACAACAGCATGGATTGCGTGGTTAATGTACTAAATACGCAGTTTTGCTAATTTATGCTGTTTAAACCACGGAAAGAACGTGTGGAAGCTGCTAAATCATATAGAGAAGAACTTAGTAAGCAGGAAAGGCGCAATATTTTGACAAACTAAAGTTAACAGGTGGTAAAGAAACATACGAGCAGTATTAATTAAAATATTAGTCTAATGTTTCACCTACCTGACTGGAACTAATAAGAACAAACACGAAGGTTGCCAGGATAATTGTGCTGGAAATCCTGGACAAACGCCACAAATGCCTTTTGTTCCCGAGACAGTTTTCACACACTTCTTAATTTGTTATAACTTTTGGCAGTCTATAGTAGTCCAAATGTTTTTTTTCCGGTCTGACCGATTAGTAAAGCCCAAAACATGACAATAACTGATCATTTTCAGCAGCAATAATCAGCAAAATATGCAAGTTTCCTTTGGTTCAGTGGGTTTACGTAAGTTACGTGCCGCCAATATGCTGACTGAGGACGCCGTAAGGTAACACTGGTAGTCAGTTTCTTAAAAAAGTCACATAATTTGTCTTAGTTTTGAGCAGTATATCTATTGTTTTATAATTGATCAAATTATTATGTTTCTCTAAAATAGGGTGACCATATTCTTAGAATCCAAAAAGAGGACACCCCAGGATGCACCCCCCAGAATAATGCCGGTGGGCAGTGGCTGCATTTAGTGTTGAATTAATGACGGTCAGTAAAATGAGGTAAAAAAACCCGGACATTTTATGATATTTTACAAAATCCCCCCGGACATAATTTTATAGCCAAAAAGGAGAAAAATGTCCGGGTAAAAGAGGACGTATGGTCACCCTATCTAAAATAGATGTTTTTTTTTGTTTGTTTTTTGACATTTTCTTACATTTTGAGTGTGGATGTCACTGTACTGTAATCTTATAATATTATGTGAGCCTGGACCACAAAACCAGTCTAAAGTAGCACAGGTGTATTTGTAGCAATAGCCAAAAATACATTGTAAACTCATTTGGATATTAAGTGAAGATTATGTTGCATGAAGATATTTTGTAAATTTCCTTCCGTAAATATGTCAGAACTTAATTTTTAATTAGTAATATGCATAGCTAAGAACTTTATTTGGACAGCTTTAAAGGCGGTTTTCTCATTATTTAGATTTTTTTGCACCCTCAGATTCCAGATTTTCAAATAGCTGTATCTCAGCAGCCAAATATTGCCCTAGCCTAACAAACCATACATCAATGGAAAGCTTATTTATTCAGTTTAATGTAGGCTTATGATTGGTTTTCTGGTCCAGGGTCACATTATGATTGTGATTGAGGTAACTTGTACACTGTGGTTATTCAAAGAACCAAACAATTTCAAAATATGAAATTTCCGTTTCAAAACTGTTTTGACTGCAATAGTTTTCAACCACAGACTTGATCATCACTGGCACTTGGTTCCTCAAATGTCAGGTGGCAGAAACTAGGGGAAAGGTCAGTGTTAAGTGGTCATCTAAATACGTTCACAAGAAAGTGGCCCGCTATCATCCAGACTAATACAGGCTCTGCACCAAAACGCTGTGTGATAAGCGCTATTTATAAACCGCACGCAGTGCTTGACCACAATGAGAGCAGAGCATCTAGCACAGGCTGCTGAAGCATTACATTTGAAGTAAAACATTTTTAAAAACTTAAAAGGGAAACATTTCTTCTCGGAATCTACTCAGCTTTGTAGAAATTATCGTAATGAAACGTGTAAGCACCTGTGGGAAATCCTAGTATTTCCTCACAACGATGAGCTTGGATAATTATCTCTGGCTAATGCACATTCCGGCAACCAAAATATTAAACAGCTAAATGTTTGAGATGGTGGAAATTGTGGATGTCAACTTCTCTAAAACTGACTGGTCTACTAAGGAATGAAGCCTGTAGAAAGTCTTCTTTGTGCCTTATCTGACGTAAGGTTATTTAGTTACTTATACAGGTTCAGGAAGTGACTCACTGCACCAAAAAGCACCAAATCTCGCAACACAAGGAATATTGTGAAACATTCCAATAGACAAACAATTCCTCTGAAAATGTATTTGAAATGTTTATTTGCAATAAAAAGGGCCAACAAAAGCCCAAAACAACATCAAATTAAAAGAAGAGTTCACTAAAAAAAATCAAAACTTGTTAAAAATGTTCTCACCCTAAAGCCATTGATGTAGATCATCTTAAAAACGTCTTAATGATGGATTTATTTCTTACTTTTGAATTAATTGTGGATTATTGTGATGTATTTATCAGCTGTTTGGACTCTCATTCTGACGGCACCCATTCACCACAGAGGATCCATTGGTGAGAAGTGATGTAATGCTGCATTTCTCCAAATCTGTTTGGATGAAGAAACTCATCTACATGTTGTATAGCCTGAGGGTGAGTACATTTTCAGCAAATTATCATTTTTTTGGGGGTGAACTATTCCTTTGAGTCTCTGGAGTGAACTCTGTGATAGGACTGGTGAGACTAAGACACATAGAAACACATCTTATACAAACACACATATATAACATACATGTGAATAGTGCGTATCAAGTAATAGATCAGTACACAAAAAAGACGTATAACATTAACACACAAACAGCTGAAAGATTTTAAAGCAGCTTTATAAAGTCTTCTTCACTGCTGGTGATAGAAACAAAGACTTCCTCTGTGTACATGTGCATTCCCTCTAATTTTTCTTGTTTATCAACAAAACTGTCTCCTGTCGCCTTTTCCTTCTATCCATCTTCTGATCTTCTATGGAGAGCCCATCTATTCCTCTGTGCTTCCATTCTTGCTCTTGACTGCTTTTATCTAATCTTGCACTTTCTTTCGTGTCATTGATCTGTCTGTTCTTCATCCCCTGTCCCTCATTGGCTACTGCATCCACTTCCTCCACTCTTCTCCCCTGTTGCCGCTTTCTTGCGTCTCTTGTTCAGCAAGGGGTTGCTGGAGGCATCCAAGTCCTTAATCTTCACCTGTTCGTAATCTACACGCATGGTGGCCAGCGCACTGGTTAACTCTTCCTACAAGCCAAGAGCGGAAGAAGAAAAAGAGGGGAAAATGTAAATAGTATAACATAAAAAGTAAATTTTCATTTATATTTTAGACTTTAATTATCAATATCAGGGTTAAATATTAATAATAAAATGCATGCAATTAAAAAAAATTAATCTCTGTTAATAATAATAAACATTATTATTTATTTACATGGCATAGATATATTCTATATGTTTAAATAGTATAACAAATGTTTTTTATTATTATTGTGTAAATAATAATCATTATCATTATTATGATCATCATTATTAATATTTTTAAAAGTAATAATAATAATGATTTGTTTAAATTGCATAGATATACATTATAGTTTAAAATTAAAATGAAACCAAAACCATAAAAACATTTTCAGAACTTGAAATAAAGTAAATGATGACTGAAATAAAATAAAACATAAAAAAGCTTAAAATTGTAGTTGTCATTTTTGTTTTGTTTAGTATTAAAAACTAAAACTAATAAACAAAAATTAATGAAAACTATATAGACATATTTAAAAAAAATATGAAAATGACAAAAAAACAACTTTAAACAAAACTTTAACTTTAAGTAAAAACAGACAATCTAAAAATAAATTTTAGTAAAACTAATAAATACAAATTAATAAAAACAATATAGACATTTAAAAAAATGAAAATGACAAAAATGAAAAAAGTTTAAACAAAACTTTAACTTAAAGTAAAAATCTAAAAATAAATTTTAATAAAAAACATTTTGTTTAGTTTGACTTGAACTATAACTAAAACTAAATAAAACAAATAAATAAAAAATTGTAAAAACTATATATAGTTGTTTAAAATAAATTAAAACAACAAAAATATAACAAAATTACTAAAAAAATTGAAATTACAGTAAATAAGGAAAATCTAAAAATAAATTTTAATTAAAAATATTAACAAAAGCTGTAATATTATATTAAAGATACTACTACTAATTGTTCAATTACATGAATATATAATATTTAATATATTAAAAATATCATTACTTGAAATAAAATAAATGATAACTGAAATAAAATAAAACAAAAGATAAAAAGCTTAAACTTAAAAAGCTAGTTGCCATTTCTGTTTTCGTTTGGTTTGACTTGAACTAACTAAAACTAAATAAAACATATAAAATAAATAGATATATACATATTAAAAAAAATAAAAATATGACAAAAATATAACTTTAACTGAAATTTAAGTAAGAACAGAAAACCTAAAAATAAATTTGAATTAAAAATATACATTTTATAGAAATTAAAAAAAAAAATTAAAAAACAAAGTAAAACGAATAAATACAAATTAATAAAAAATTATATAGATATTTAAAAATAATAATAAAAACGACAAAAATATAACAAAATTACTGAACAGAATTTTTTTTAACTGAAATTAAAATAAAAACAGAAAATCTTAAACATAATTTTTTTAACATTTTTATGTAAAGTTTTATTATTCATATATATTTAATGTTTTTAATTATATATATGTTTATGTAAATATATATTTCTAATGCTATATATATATATATATATATATATATATATATATATATATATATATATATATATATTAGTGGTGGGCCGTTATCGGCGTTAACGTGCTGCGTTAACGTGAGACTCATATCGCGCGATAAAAAAAATATCGCCGTTAATCTATTCTCAAAGTTGGGTTGGGAGCTGGGTCTAAACTACGCAAGATATGATGACTTTCACCTTGATATTTTAGCGCGGATGACGTATATCTAGTTGAATTGCACTGTAGGGGGCGAGAACAAGTCTTCAACTTCTGTGAAATGACCACATCAAATGAGACGCGCAGACATGGATGCAGCTATGAAGCCGCTTCAGGGCAGGTGCGTTGCTAGACCCTTTTTGCTGGGGCACGTGCCCCAGTGAAAATCTGCTGTGGCCCAGTAAAATCTCAAGTTTGAGTTATAATTTACTTTGATAATCCCAAAATAAAGACATTAAACTATATGCAACAACTGAATTGACGCTTCTAAAAGCAACGCAGTTTATTGGAAGACTATGCACGCAGATAGGCTATCCATACCCACGCGCCTGTGTATTTTACGGGAACGCACACGTCGTACAGCCTTTTGCACAGAAGTACTTGGTTACACAAGTTTGTATAGTTAATTGTGTTGTAAATGCAATTGTCAAGCAGTTTGTAATGCATTTTGGAAACAGGAGATGATCGCCTGGTCTAATGCGCCACCTGGCTTGAGAAACCCGTTCTCAAAGACTTACTTTTAGTCATTATTTGGGTAGCACACATATTCTGAATGCCTTCAGCAGAATTTAAATTAGCCATTTTAATCTAGATTAATCTAGATTAATTTCAAGATTTAATCTAGATTAATCTAGATTAAAAAAATTAATCTATGCCCACCACTAATATATATATATATATATATATATATATATATATATATATATATATATAACTAATGCAATTGACAAAACCAAAAAGAAAATGACTAAACCTCTAATCACAATTAAAGTTAAAAATATATAAAAAATAAAAACTATAGTAGTATATCAATGAAATACAATAACCCCTAGTAGTCAGTTTTTGAAAAAAATCATGTATTTTTGTATTTTTTCATATTGTTGTGCTGGAAAACTGTGCTTATGCTATATTTCTTTCTTTAAAATAAATAACATTTCTATTTAGTAAATTTGCAATGAATTGTGCAGGTGAATCTTGACTTTCACTAATGAAGAGAATGTAGATCAACCAACGATAAACCAGTTCTCTGAAATTCCTCATACATTGCTGCATGCAAAAGCAGAGTTTTGCCTAAGGAGTGTTTCCTGTGTTTGCCATATTGCTTTTTCTGTCCTATATCACAATAGTGTTGTAATTTTTTTTTTTGTCAGGCCACAAGGGTGTAACTATGAATCAATCCAGTCTCTTTCAATCAATATCCCACATACAGTAATGTGTAAATTTGTACTTTTGAAATGGATATATGGCACACATTCTAAAGGCACTGATATGTTGACATTGACAAACTTACTTTTTAGAGATGAACTAAAGATTTTGAGTTAGTTACATGTAATCCATTGTGTGGTGCTGTTTGTACAAAGTCTTTTGAGAAATGCACCAAAACGACTAAGAAAAACTGTAATCCTGTTGTATGGCTCCCCCTTGAGGATACAGGTGGTCTTACAGAAAATAATGCCCTCGCAGAGTGTTATCACTCTTCAGTGTCAGATATTACATAAAAAATAACAAAACAACTAAAAGACACTTGGATATTTAGAATTTATTCTAATTCTCTCAATGGCCAGTGCAGCCTGTGCTCACCTTGACCTCGTCCCACATCTCGCTGTCTTCTGTCAGCACTCGTGTGGTGTGGAGAGGCGTTTGGGGAACCACCATGGATCGCTAAAAGAAACATCTCAGTGTTGAAATCCTCGTATATGCAAAGCAAACACATCCAATCAGCTGAAATACTCACATTGATCCAGGGGTGGTTCATGAATTGTTCAATGGTCATTCTTTCATTAGGGTCGGTCTTCAATAGCTGGTGAATCAACTGTTTGGCTGGAGGAGGAGAACATTAAATATCCATAAGAGGAACATGATTGTTTAGGCCTCTTTAGAATCGTGAGACCAGTGTGAAAAGGATTGAAGCAGCCATAATATCTGAAATATTAAAAAATATACTTACACTACCAGTCAAAAGTTTTTGAACAGTAAGACTCTTAATGTTTTTTAAAGTTTTATCTGCTCACCAAGCCTGCATTTATTTCATCTAACGTACAGTAAAATATTATTTAAAATATTTGAAATATTTTTACTAGTTAAAACTGTCATCTATTTGAATATATTTTAAAATTGTATTTATTTCTGTGACTTCAAAGCTGCATTTTTAACACCATTAATCCAGTCACGATCCTTCAGAAATCATTCTAATATTCTGATTTGCTGCTTAAAAACATTTTTATTATTATTATGTTGAAAACAGCTAGAATTTTTTCAAGTTCAATGTATAGAAAGTTCAGAAGAACAGCATTCATCTGAAATAGACATTTTTTTTATAACATTATAAATGTCTTTATCATCACTTTTGATCAATTTATAATAAAATAAAATAAAACTAATAATATCTATAATTTCATAATGTTACAAACACTTTTTATTTCAGATAAATGCTGTTCTTCCAAACTTTTTATACATCAAAGAAACTACTCAGCTGTTTTCAACATAATAATAAATGTTTTTGAGCAGCAAATCAGAATATTAGAATGATTTCTGAAGGATCATGTGACACTGAAGACTAGAGTAATGATGCTCAAAATTTAGCTTTGATCACAGAAATAAATTACATTTTATAATATATATTTAAATAGAAAGCAGTTTTTTTTATATAGTAAAAATATTTCAAAATATTACTGCTTTAGCTGTATTTTGGATGAAATAAATGCTGGCTTGGTGAGCAGAAGAGACTTCTTTGAAAAATATTATAAAACCTTTGACTGTTAGTGTATATATATGCATACATAAAACAGGTCCATGATTACATGTAGTCATGAAGATAGCAACACTGCCCTCTGGTGGTTAATAGGCAACCTGAACATTGACAGGGTATAAAATAGACAAAAAAATGCATCTCACCCTCCTCAGACACTTCAGCCCACTCTGGATTGGGAAACTCGTACTGGCCCATGCGAATACGTCGCTTCATTCCTGGTGAAATGGCTTGTCCTGTGTTGGAGTAGAACGGTGGGAATCCACATAACCTTCATGCAACATAAAGAGAAACGGAGCGCTTTCAGCTAGATGTTTAAAATTATATACACCACAGTTTTAAATTCAGCACTTGACAGAGTTGTTATACTCACAGGATGTACATGATCACACCCAAAGACCACATATCACATGATTTGTCGTATTTTTCAGGCCC
Organism: Garra rufa; assembly: GCF_049309525.1. Taxonomy (NCBI): domain Eukaryota; kingdom Metazoa; phylum Chordata; class Actinopteri; order Cypriniformes; family Cyprinidae; genus Garra; species Garra rufa. The sequence continues at coordinate 10,442,842 of NC_133380.1, read as the reverse complement.
TAAAACCTCAGGTGCTGGAGACGCATGTAAAAAAAACACACACATTAGTTTGCATTAGTACACAGAGTGTTAGTTTATTTACACCACATATACAAACAAAACTCTTCTGTTTAAAGAGAGGTAAAGAATGTACCACTCAAGATAAGAGTGACATTCATCTTACTGACCTACATAATACGGCGTGTAGCAGGGCGTCTGTAGTGGGTTATGCAGTGAAGTCTCTTTAGCAAAGCCAAAATCTGTTAGTTTGAGAACTCCAGTGTCTTCCTTACTATTGTAGAGCAGGTTCTCTGGCTGTGGAAGGCAAAGACATGCTCAAAATATTGTGAAATATCCCATTTTCCTGACTGTACTTCTTATTTTTACAGATAGTGGTAACAGTCATTTGTTACCTTGATGTCTCTGTGTGCGATGTTCATGTTGTGCAGATACTGGATGGCTGTGCCGATGTCTCTCATGATCTCAGAGGCCTCTGCAGGTAATAAACAGAGGAAATACAGTGTGACTGCTGCCTCTGGTGTTATTTTAAGTTTACATACGTTTAAAAATGACTCTGTTCAAAAGTTTACATACACTTGATTCTTAATACTGTGTTGTTACCTGAATGATCCACAGCTGTGCTTTTTTTAGTGATAGTTGTTCATGAGTCCCTTGTTTGTCCTGAACAGTTAAACTGCCTGCTGTTCTTCAGAAAAATCCTTCAGGTTCCACAAATTCTTTGGTTTTTCAGCATTTTTGTGTATTTAAACCATTTCCAACAATGACTATGATTTTGAGAGCCATCTTTTCACACTGAGGACAACTGAGGGACTCATATGCAACTATTACAGAAGGTTCAAACACTTCAGAAGGAAACATGATGCATTAAGAACTGTGGGGGGGGGGGCAGATGTGTACATTTATCTTATTTCACCTAAATATCCTATTTTTTCATTTACTACAGAAGATACTTACATGTTTTCCAGAAGACAAAATAAGTTGTAATAAATTTACCCCGATCTTCAAATTCCAAAAGTTTTCACCCCCGGCTCTTAATGCATCATTTTTCCTTCTGGAGCATCAGTGAGCGTTTGAACCTTCTGTAATAGTTGCATTTGAGTCCTTCAGTTGTCCTCAGTGTGAACAGATGGATCGTAAAAGCATACAGTCATTGTTGGAAAGGGTTCAAATACACAAAGCTAAAAAAAAAAACTAAGAATTTGTGGGACCTGAAGAATTTTTCTGAAGAACAGCGGGTAGTTTAACTGTTTAGGACAAACAAGGGACTCATGAACAATTATCACTAAACAAAAAACACCAGTGGATCATTCAGGTAACAACACAGTATCAAGAATCAAGTGTATGTAAAATTCAGAATGGGTTCATTTTTATAAATTCAACTATTATTTTCTCTTGTAGACTGTATGTAAATGTCTTTTATGTGAAATATCGTATTCAGGTCAGTACTAAATAAAAAACAACATGCATTTTGTATGATCCCTCCTATTTTGGTAAAATAATTAACATTTTGAAGATTCTGCGAGGTGTAAAATTTTGACCTCAACTGTAACTAACTAAACAGGCAATAGATCAACTAAATGGAAATTGCATAGAAAATGATCAATCGGAGTTGTATAAAAAAACGTCCTGGATCTTCCAAGCTTTATAATGGCGGTGAATGGCTGTTGAGATTTTGAAGCAAAATAAAGTGCATCCATCCATCATAAAAATGAATGAAGGCCTTCTGAGGTGAATCGATGTGTTTGTGTAAGAATAACATCTATATTTATATTTATAAACTGTAGAAGCGCAGAGGAAAGAGCAAAACAAAACACCAGTAATGTGATTAGATGTACAAAACCAGAATTTGTAAAGGAAAATAAAGTAATTTCAATAAAAACCAAGAGAAGACAGGTTTTCCTTTGCTGTAAACAAAACTTGGTTCTTGGTTCGGAGCTTACGCTTGAGCTAAGTCAAACGCTGGAACGCCACTCTCTTGTAAATGCACATAAAACAGCTGAACCTAGAGATTACAGTTTACATACTTATAAAAATGGATATTTTAGTGAGGCACTTTATTTTCAAAATCTTGACCACCATTCACTGCGATGATAAAGCTTGGAAGAGCCAGGACATTTTTGAATATAACTCTAATTGCATTTGTCTGAAAGAAGAAAGTCATACACACCCAGGATGGCTAGAGGGTGAGTAAATCATGGGGTTTACTTTCATTTTTGGGTAAACTATCTTTTAAACGAACAATTCAATCAACTACAGTAAATGGAAATTACATAGATGAACTTCCTCTTCAAAATTAACTAACTAACCAATGAAAAATTTTTTTGAGAATGATTCCCCTCATATTTATTGTTAACTTACAAAGCAATCAACTAAATGGAAATTACATGGGAAGTTAGCTTCCTCTCAATATTCATAGCTGACCAACTAACCAATTGTTAAACCTCATTATCACTATGTAAAACTGGTAGCAGTAGAAAGAATTTAGGTTGTTCTAAATGTATGCGTGTGTGTGTGTATTTATAGCTACATATATCTATATTTGCCTGGTACATTTCCTGTGTGTGTGTGTGTGTGTGTGTGTGTGTGTGTGTGTGCGCAAAACACAAAGACACCGATAACCCACCTCGCTCAGTGAAAGCCTGGTCTCCTCTGGCCTGAATTCTGCTGAAGAGCTCTCCCCCCTCCATACTGACACAACACACACATATTTTCTAATTACACAGCTTAATGCACAAATACACAATCACAATAAGCTGAGTTCCTTTCCCAGCTGAGCATGTGAACAAACAACAACATGGCTTTATGCTTCCAAAAATGATGTGAATCATATTATTGCCAAAATGTCCAAAGCAAGAGGGAAACAGGAAATGAGCTCTAATTAAGGGATGGAATGTTGGAGTATGACAGACTCTTCTAAGTGCTGCTCTCACAGACGCTCTCACTGCTCAAACACCTCAGATAAAACACAGCCACTTAATACAGCACTCAAAGCCACCGTTTGATTAAACAGCATGATTTTTCTATGACTTTAGTCCATGACTATATCTTTGAGATCATTTGTGTGAAAGCTAGCAGAATTTGTTGCGTTAAGCATTTACTGGCTGTCTTTTCTGGAAACTGAATGACTCATGTTGGACTGCACCAGTTTCTCTACAATGAGAATGTCCCGAAAGTCTGCTGGCTATTTAACAAAGGGGATGAGGCATTTAGTATGTCCCAATAAGAAAAACATCAGCTCATTTTGATGATGCTTTAAGTCTTATGGTTTGCTGTTACTGAAACAATGCAGTCCAGGCAAATTAGAATAAAATACAAAGCATTGAGACTTTACCAGTGAAAAAGAGAACTGAAACCTTCATTCAGAACAAGACTGTGACACAAGATCACATGGTAACACTGGGTGCTAAAATACAGGAAAAAAAAAAACCCACAGCAGCATGTTCTGTTTTCCTGTCGTGTCTTTATAAAAATGTCACTAGTCAAGGACGTTGACTTAAAGAGCTGTACTATTTCTGGCTGCCGGGCATGATGGGAAATTATGTTTTACCACTGACAGGACTCACCATTCCATAATTATGAGAAGACACTTTTTCCCACGATACATGTTTTCATAGAGGCTGAGGATCCGAACTATATGTGGCCCCCCGGATACTCGCCAGTGCAGTTCTACTTCTCTGTGGGCTTTGGGACACTCATACAGAATCTAAAGAGATGAGAAAAAAGATGCAGACTGTGTATCTTTTATATTTTATTATTACACATACACACACACATATATATATATATAAATCAAATATAAAAATAATTTAATTTTTAAAAAAGTCTTGTCTGCTCACCAAGCATGCATTTATTTTATCCAAAATACAATAAAATTATGAAATATTTTTACTATTTTTTTATTTGAATATATTTTAAAATGTAATTTATCTCTGGTTTCAAACCTGAATTTTTAGCATCACTACTCCAGTCTTCAGTGTCACATGATCCTTCAGAAATCATTCTAATATGCTGATTTACTGCTCAAGAAACATTTTTTTATTATATTATAGATATTTAAAACAGTTGAGTAGAATTTTCAGGATTCGTTGATGAATAGAAAGATCCAAAGATCAATATTTATCTGAAATAAAACGTTTTTGTTACATTATACACTATACCATTCAAAACAAATATATACACAAAAGTAATGATAAAGGCATTTATAATGTTACAAAAGATCTCTATTTCAGAAAAATGTTCTTCTCAACTTTCTATTCATCAAAGAAACCTGAGAAAATTCTACCCAGCTGTTAACATAACAATAATAATAAATGTTTTTAACAGCAAATGTGAATATTAGAATGATTTCTGGAGGATCATGTGACTGGAATAATGATGCTAAAATTCAGCTTTGAAATCACAGGTCTGAATTACATTATAAAATATATTGAAATAGGAAGCAGTTATTGTAAATAGTAAAAATATTTCAAAATTGTACTGCTTTTGCTGTACTTTACATCAAATATATGCAGGCTTGGTGAACAGAAGAGACATCTTTAAAGACATTAAAAATCTTCCTGTCTGAAAACTTTTGACTGGTAGTGTATTTTTCATAAATATTTAACATTTCTTATTTATTTTTTAACTATAAAAAAAAAAAAATTATAAAAAATTTGATTTGTTGACGTCAAAGAAGCTTAAATTGTTTTGAACCTGGCAACGTTCCTTCAATAAAACTCAACTGCTTTCCAGCTGATTGCTGGCCATTAAAGAAGAACAGTTATGCAATAGCTCGTTTCATCTAGGAGAAAAGACTGTTTCTATTCATATTATGCAATTTGCCACACAGATTCAGTACAGAAGGTCCTTAATTGGTCTTTCTGTGTGTTCGTCCTTTCTCTCCCCTAAGTGGGATGTCAAACACATGGCGTGCATTAGAACAGAGTGAGACCTTGACATTGCACATGCATCCCATCAGAGTGTATTTTGGTGCTTCCACTGCAGTAACACCCAGTGTAGCTTCTTGGTTAAGAGCCTTTCTAGTGTTTTGCCAACTAATACTGACTGTAGTAGTTTCTAGGTCTGGGTAAAAAATATCAATTTATGGATTTTAATCTATTCTCATTTTTTACAAAATGATATTGATTCTTAAATCCCAAGAATCGATTAATTTAGCCTATAGTGCCGCCTCCTGTCCAGAAAGCTTCGTGCTTTGTTAATTTTAATATAACAACAAGGTTTTATACATCAAATTCTGTCAATTTTATTACATTATTCAAACAGTTGTTTAATATGGAAAGAGAGATCAATGTAGTGCCAACTCGACGCACAAGTGTTTTCAAGAAAATCCTTCAGGTCCCTCAAATTCTTTATTTTTTTTTAGCATTTTTATGTATTTGAACCCTTTCCAACAATGACTATGCTTTTGAGATCCATCTTTTCACACTGAGGACAACTGAGGGACTCATATGCAACTATTACAGTAGGTTCAAACACTCACTGATGCTCCAGAAGGAAAAACTATCTTAATAGTTAATATTTATTATTAAACTATTAACTATTAAGAGCCAAGGTTGAAAACTTTTTGTATTTGAAGATCAGGGTAAATTGAACTTATTTTGTCGTCTGTGAAACATTTACGTATATTCTGTAGCTTCTGAAGGGCAGTATTAAATGAAAATATAGCATATTTAGGTAAAATAAGATAAATGTACACATCTTTATTCTGTGCAAAAGTTTACACCCCCGGCTCTTAATGCATTGTGTTTCCTTCTGAAGCATCAGTGAGTGCTTGAACCTTCTGTAATAGTTGCATACGAGTCTCTCAGTTGTCCTCAGTGTGCAAAGATGGATCATACAGTCATATATTGGAAAGGGTTCAAATACACAAAAATGCTGAAAAACCTAAGAATTTGTGGGATGTGATGGATTTTTCTGAAGAACAGCGTGCAGTTTAACTGTTCAGGACAAACAAGGGACTCATGAAGATCCATCACTAAACAAAAACACAGCTGTGGATCATTCATGTAACAACACAGTATTAAGAATCAGGTGTATGTAAACTTTTGAACAGGGATTATTTTTATAAATTCAACTATTATTTTCTCTTGTGGGCTAAATGTAAACATCTTATGTGAAATCTTATTCAGGTCAGTACTAAATAAAAAATATCATGCATTTTGCAGTTTTGCAAATTCTGCAAGGTTTATGTAAACTTTTGACTTTAGCTGTAATAGTAACTTTATTATTACTTAAAAACTTAATTGATAGCAATTTAAGTGTTTGTATGCAAGTCAGTTCATTTTAAGCTTCAATATTATAGTAATGTAGTACCAACTGACTCTCACATATATTTTACACCATTAATTGAGAGGTGTTTTTTTCCTTGAGAAAATTTGGCATGTACTGTACAAGATATACATCCAAAATAATCGACTGAATTAAATTAAATCAGAAAATCAAATTGAATTGCAAGCCTGTGAATCAGAATCAAATCAAATAGTGAAATTTGTGTCAAAACCCTACCCTTGTAATAAATAGTTGTCAGCAGCAAGTACATCACTTGCTCACCAATGGCTTCTTTGCAGTGAATGGGTGCCGTCAGAATGAGAGTCCAAACAGCTAATACAAAAAACATCACAATAATCCGCACCACTCCAGTCCATCAATTAACATTTTTATTAGATGTTTGAACTCTCATTCTGAAGGCACCCATTCACTGCAGAGGATTGGTGATCAAGTAATGCCAAATTTCTCTAAATCTTTTCTGTTAAAAAAACAAACTCATCTACACCTTGGATGACATAAGTTTGAGTACATTTTAATTTTAAGGAAAACTATTCCTTTAAAGTAGTAGGGGGAACCACAAAAAAAAAATGTTGTCATTATTTACTCACACTCAAATTGTCCCAAAACTTTCCAGTTCTTCTTGTATTTATTACTCTCATTGGCGTTAATTATAAATCTATTTTTTGACTTGAATTGAAAGCAGTTAAGGCAGATGTCACCACATGAAACAGTTACTAGCAAAGAAATGTGCTATATCCATTTACACACTTAAAAAAATAAAAGTTTTAAGCAATTGTGTACATGCAAGCAAACAGAAATGGGGTTCTGGTTTTAATTTCTATCAATTAAAGCCCAAAAGCTGTTTGAACCACTTGCAGAGGCGTGAACTGCATGCAATTTGATTTGACCCCCGCCCACGTTGTCTCTGTCTCTGCAGCTGATAACCAAAAGTTCACAATGTGTGTACAAGTGTGTGTGTGTGTGTGTTTGTGGGTGAAAAAGAGATGTGTTGCTTTAGCTTTCCGACTAACAGCAGCCAGAAGACAGTTTGAGTCATTTAACAGAGATGCCCGTGGGCTGGAGTTTCAAGGGCAGTGTTGTAAATGACTGACTGACTGGAGTAACCTTTATAGTTCAGTCCTGATTCAGAGATACAGAAATCACCTACAAAAAAACTACTGTAGAAGTAGGGAAACAGACGTCAGGAAACTCCTTTTACAACAATAACAGAACAGAAGCTGCGTGTGGTTGGAAGAAAACCACAAGAGTATCAGATAACGCACACACACAAGAAATCACATGTGCGTTGGTTTTGCTGCATAAGCTTTATGGGTAATCTTGTAAAAGGATTAATTTCTAAGGCGTGATTGCTTCTACTATAATGAATGCGAGCGCTGTCTGGTGCTAACAAACACGTTGACTCACAAAGAACACTTATTAGTATGAGAAAAGTATTACTATTGTTCATTGTACAGTACATGCCAAATTTCCTCAAGGAAAAAAAAATCTCTCACCTAATGCTGTAAAATATACATGAGAGTCAGTTGGTACTAAATTATTATAATATTGAAGGTTAAAAATTAACTGATTTTTATACAAACACTTAAATTACACTCAATTAAGCTTTTTAATAATAGTAAAGTTACTATTACAGCTGAAGTCAAAAGTTTACACACACCTTGCCGGATCTGCAAAACATTAATTATTTATATTATTATCATTACTATTGTTAAGGCTAAGTATTTAGATATATAAGATTTTGAAAATGCAGTAAATTTGTGAAATATTATTAAAATACTTTAATATATTTTAATATAGAATTTATTCCTGGGATGCAAAGTTGAATTTTCAGCATCATTAGTCTTTAGTGTCACATGATCATACAGAAATCATTTTAATATGCTGATTTGCTGCTTAAGAAAGATTTCTTATAATATTCAATGTTAAAACATTTATGCTGCTTAACATTTTTGTGGAAAAATATTATATACACTGCCATTCAAATGTTTGAGATCAGTAACATTTTTAATGTTTTTAAAGAAGTCTCTTATTCTCTTCAAAGTTACATTTATTTGATCAAAAATACAGGGAAAAAAACAGTAATATTATGAAATATTATTACAGTTTAAAATAACTTTTTCCTACTTTAATATATTTTAATATATAATTTATTCCTGGGATGCAAAGCTGAATTGTCAGCATCATTACTCCAGTGTTCAGTGTCACATGATCCTACAGAAATCATTTTAATATGTTGAATTGCTGCTTAAGAAACACTTCTTATTATAATCAATGTTGAAAACAGCTGTGCTGCTTAACATTTTTGTGAAAAAATGTGATATACATTGCCGTTCAAAAGTTTGGGATCAGTAACATTTTTAATGTTTTTAAAGAAGTCTCTAATGCTCATCAAAGTTCAATTTATTTGATCAAAAATACAGGAAAAAAAAACATTAATATTATGAAATATTATTGCAATTTAAAATAACACTTCTCTATTTTAATATACATTAAAATATATTTTATTACTGTGATGCAAAGCTGAATTTTCTGCATAATACTAACATGAAAACACTTCAGAAAACACTTTAATATGATACTTTTTTCAGAATCCTTTGATGAATAAAAAGTTAAAAAGAACATTCAAAATAGAAATCTTTTCTAACAATATAAGTCTATACTCGCACTTTTGACCAATTTAACACATCCTTGCTGATTAATTTATTTTAAACACAGAAAGAAAGAAATATTTTACTGACCCCAAACTTTGAAACAGTAGTGTAAATTGTTAAAAAAAAATTTTTTAAATAAATCCCTGTCCTTCTTAACATTTTATTCATCAACGAATCCTGAAAAAAGCATCACAGGATCCAAAAAATATTAAGCAGCACAACTGTTTACAACAAATGATTTCTGAAGAATCATGTGACACGGAAAACTGGAGTAATGATGCTGCAAATTCAGCTTTGCATCACAGGAATATATTACATTTTAAAATGTTAAAATAGAAAACCACTATTTTAAATTGCAAAAAAAAAAAATTCTGTACTTTTAATCAAATAAATGCAGCCTTGATGAGCAGAAAAGTCTTCTTAAAAAAACATTTAAAAAATCTTACTAATCCCAAACTTTTGAACGGCAGTGTATATTTTTTAATCAGGATTGTTTGATGAATAAAAAAGGCTTGAAAGAACAGCATTTATTGAAAATATATTTCTTTCATGACATTATAAAAGTATTTACTGTCACTTTTAATTAATTTAATTAAACTATACATTTTTCATAGACAAAATACATATTGACCCTAAAACTTTTGAATGGTAAAGAACCACTCAGAAAACTCTAGTGTTGTGGCAGAAGCTTTTGCATCACGTTTTCTTTAAAAAAAATAAAATAAATACAGTCAAAATACAGTACATTATGAAATGAAGCAGATGTGTGACTATGTGCTTATGAATGAGTCAGATCTATTTTTGGGCCAGCTTTTGTTGTGCTGCTTAATATTTTCTTGGAACCTGTGATTCTTCTTTTCAGGATTCTTTGATGAATACAAAGGTCAAAAGAACAGCATTTATTTAAAATAGAAATATTTTCTAACAATATAAGTCTTAACTATCACTTTTTAGGAATTTAACACATCCTTGATGAATAAAAGTATTACTTACTAATTACTGACCTCAGATCTTTGAGCAATAGTGTATATTGTTACAAAAGATTTCTGTTTTAGATAAATGTTGTTTGTATGTTTTATTCATAATAGAATCCTGCCCAAAAGTATCTCAGGTTCCAAAAAATATCAAGCAGCACAACTGTTTCCAACATTGAAAATAAATCAGCATATTAGAATGATTTCTGAAGGATCATGTGACACTGAAATTCTTTTTTACAGTTTTTTTTTCTCAATTTTTAATCAAATAAACGCAGCCTTGATGAGCAGACAGGACTTTTAAAACATTGACTGCCAGTGTACACTAATGCAAAATTGTATTTGCCATGAATGCAATCAGTTTGCTGAATTCACAGACACACAGACAATATATGCAACAGGCAGTTCATCAGGGACTGACTGCAGAATGCATGATGGCTATATTGACTTTCAAGCTTTATGACTGCATTTAATTTCCTGAGTCTACAGCCACAGGATTTAATAGACTCAGCAGTAAAATTAACTGCAAGATGAGTCTGTAGACGTCCGACTGGATTCTGTTTAGTAAATAAGTTATATTCTTTTATGTGAGTCATTAGTTTGAATCAGATGGATGGTTGATGTTTACAGATAGCATCTACAGTTATGACACATGCTGTATACACTACCAGTCAAAAGATTTTTAATGTTTTAGAAGAAGTCTCTTCTGCTCACCAAGCCTGCATTTATTTGATTTAAAGTACAACAAAAACAGTAAAATTTTGAAATATTTTTACTATTCAAAATAACCGTTTTCTCTTTGAATATATTTTAAAATATAATTTATTTCTGTGATCAAAGCTACATTTTCACCATCATTACTCCAGTCTTCAGTGTCACATGATCCCTCAGAAATTTTTTAGAATTCTTTGAATAGAAATGACCAAACATCAGCATTTATCTGAAAAGTTTTAATAGAAATTAATACTTTTATTTGACAAAGGATGCTTTAAATGGATCAAAAGTGATGCTAAAGGCATTTAAAATGTTACAAAAGACTATATTTCAGATAAATGCTGTTCTTCTGAACTTTCGACTCATCAAAGAAACCTTAAAAAATTATACTCATCTGTTTTCAATATAATGGTACTACAAATAAATGTTTTTTTTTTAACAGCAAATCAGAATATTAGAATGATGTAACTGGAAAAAAATCAGCTTTGAAATCAGGATTAAATTACATTTTAAAATATATTCAAATAGAAATCAGTTATTTTAAGCCGTAAAAAATATTTCAAATTTTTACTGTTTTTGCAATACTTTGGATCAAATAAATGCAGGCTTTCAAAAACTTTTGACTGGTAGTGTATATTTATTAGTTTATTTATACTTTGAAATTACTTTACATTCAATAATTTCTGATAAGGGCATTTTATTTTTTACAGTTAGTGTGTATATTTATAATAGTAGTAAATTTAACCAGAAAGTTTCTCTGACCACAGTTTCCTTAAAAGCCTTACAAAAACCTAGTGGGGAATTACATCTTAAAACCACTAGATTTCAGTTTCACCCGTGAAACGTTTACAAACGCGTGGGAGTTTTGCATTCTGCTCTGTTTTGTCATTTGAAGCGGCTCAGCTTGATTTATTGGAGGTCAGCTTAATCATAACCATCTCACACTTGGTTCTTGGTCAAACAGAGACACGCACGAGTGTTTATATTACTTTCTGCGTTTGTCCAAGTCACGTTTTATGATAACACGTGAAACATGACACTCTGATCTGTCTAAAATAAGACTCTTGTAAAAGACACCGCAGTCGGGCTGAAGCTGGTTTATAAAAACTATTCTTATCTCATGCAATCTAATCTTACACTCTTTATTGGACCTGTTGTAAAAATCACTGAGTTAAATTCATACTAAAATCACTATAGCTTTAAACTGGCCTTTTTAAAAAATTACCTTCTATAGGCAAGTTGGCAGCTCTTCTGAATTCGTCATACAGCTCTGTCACACTCTGCCTTCTCTGTTTCTCCCTTAGGGGGAAACAAATTTCATCCCCCTTGCATGAAAAAACATACAGCGCCTTCCAGATGAACCTTGCGGCACACTCAGAAATATGCCAGGATTGAACAAAGGCTCAAATCTGAACAATGGCTGGATCCTGAATGTCGAATCTGTGTGGAAAGATGAACTCAGACACTGAACAGCAAGAGTGGCCGTGCCAGGGCTGTAATATGAACCAGTCGAGCATACGGTAGCTGACTGCACAATGGGAATGGTGAAAGGCCATTGAACAGCACTCGCACATCTTTTCATTGCCTTTTACCACCATGTTGCTTTAATAAATTATATAAGAAATGCTGGTAAAGGTAGAAGAAGGTTCTGATTTTGACTTATTCACAGAATGTGTTACAAAAACATAACTCCTGAAAATGATGTAATTATAATAATTATTTAATATATTAAAAAGAATAATTTACATAAAATAATTATATTTAAAACTAAAGAAAATTAAGATATGATTTATATTTTGTTCATTTTTAAAAATTCAACAATCCATCAATTATTCCATATACATTATAGATTATTAAAAATATTTTTTAAAAATTATAAATTATTAATAAAATATAAAAAGTCTCTAATGCTCATCAAGGCTGTATTTATTTGATCAAAAATATAGAAAAATCTGTAATATTGTGAAATTTTATTGCAATTTCTAAAATTGGTTTGCTATTTTAATATACTCAAAAATATAATTTATTTCTGCGACACAGTGCTGAATTTTCATCAGCCATTACTCCAGTCTCCAGCGTCACATGAGCTTGCAAAAATCATTCTAATATGCTGATTTATTATCAACATTGGCAACAGTTGTGCTGCTTAATATTTTTTTCAATTTTTTTTAAATAAATCAATTTGATTATAAAAATGAAAATAAAAACCAGTAAAATGTAGTTGCATTTTCTTTTTCACGTTTGCCTTTCCATTTTAATATTGGCAGTCTTGCCTTGACATTGCAGTGAAAATCAAATGTCAAATAACCAACTCCATATTATTTTTCAATTTGACAGGGACAATGAGTTGTCACATTGAAAAATAAAATGAAAATGAAGTTTTTTCATTTTATTTTGGCACACATTTTGCGTATAGTTTTCTATAACGAAACTGTTAATCTGGTTTTCATTTTCATTTTTATAATTAAATTGATTTATTTTAAATTTGCAGAATTGCCTTCCATATTTTCAGGATTCTTTAATAAATAAAAAGTTTAAAAGAACAGTATTTGTTCAAAATAGAAATCTTTTTTAACAATGTAAGTATTTACTATCACTTTTCATCAATTAAACACACCCTTGCTGAATAAAAGTATTAATTTCTTTCAAACAAAGAAAGAAATTTACTGATCCCAAACTTTACACAATATTACTGTTTTTTCTGTATTTTTAATCAAATAAACAGTTTTGATGAGCAGAAAAAAAACATCAAAAATCTTGCTGATCTCAAACTCATACATTTTTTTTTTTTAATGTTGTAGACCTGCACACAACAAACTAACCTCAATCAAGGGATCAAGAAACCACCCCTGCACTGCACTATATGCAGAGTACAGACTTTGCAAGATAGAGACCCAACGGCAGTGTAATAAATATATCTCAGGGGTTCGATCAGGCTGTAAGATATCTTTTCCTTGTTGGCAGGCGTTCAAGACCAATATGGAAAATCAAGAGTGAATTAAATGAATTAGATTTAAAGGATGGCTTCCATCCAGCTAAACAGAGTGGATTAAACAGCAGCTATACGCGCACATTCATTACAGTTAGCCATCAACATGCTACTTAATTAAAAGGCAGCCAAGATGGACAGGTCTGCCCTATTCCTGTTTACCCTGTGATTAAAAAGCAGAGAGGATATTGAGCAATAAATTACTCCTAAATGACTCAGGTCAAATGGATTTTCATTGTGCCTTAGCACAATGAGATTCATTTAGGATAGCACAACTCTCAACACAACAAATGCGTTATTTACATTTGCCTGTTCATAATAGGAGCCATGCCTCTATCGCTCTCCAGAGATATTTGGGATATGGGCCATTTTACAGAATTGGTCCAAAGTCAGAGTTAAACATGTCTTGGAAAAATGTCTTAATGTTAATTCTCATATTGTATTTTCAGAACGTTTTTGAATAATTGTCCTCTCCACTTTCTCCAATTTGTCACTACCGAAACACAGTAATAATAATTTAATAAGAAGGGTTTTGTTGACCTATTAAGATTTTGCTTACATCTACATTGTAAATCTATATTTTTGCTATATTGTATTTTGCTATATTGTATTTTGAATCCAATTTTATCTTTGTAAAAAGCAAAAAGTTAATCATACTTATTTCAAACTTAAGGGTTCATTAGTTTGAAGATACATTAAACCAAAAACTATCATAACATCTTAGTTGATAATTCAGTATACTTTATTTCTGACAAAACATCCCATGTTTCGGTTGTGAAACATACTAAAACACTACTAAAATACAAAAAAATTGCAGAACTAAAATTCAGTTTATTTCCTACAAACAAAGGATTGTGTGTTCCCTTTTGTCACTACCAAAAAAAGTTACATATTTGTTTTTTTGGTTGTTATCCTATAAAATTGTCACTACCGAAACATTTGGTAAAGTTTTGGTAGTGACTGTTTCGGTAGTGACAATTTTATGGGATAACGACCAAAAAAAACAAAGATGTCACTAGTGAAACTTCAACAAATGATTCTGTAGTGACTGTTATTGTAGTGACAATTTTACGGGATAACACCCCCCAAAAAAACAAAGATGTCACTACCGAAAATTCACCAAATGTTTCGGTCGTGCCTGTTATGGTAGTTACAATTTTATGGGATAACACCCCTAAAAAAACCAAAGATGTCACTACTGAAAATTCACCAAATGTTTCGGTCGTGCCTGTTACGGTAGTTACAATTTTATGGGATAACACCCCTAAAAAAAAACAAAGATGTCACTACCGAAAATTCACCAAATGTTTCGGTCGTGCCTGTTATGGTAGTTACAATTTTATGGGATAACACCCCTAAAAAAACAAAGATGTCACTACCGAAAATTCACCAAATGTTTCGGTCGTGCCTGTTACAGTAGTTACAATTTTATGGGATAACACCCCTAAAAAAACAAAGATGTCACTACCGAAAATTCACCAAATGTTTCGGTCGTGCCTGTTATGGTAGTTACAATTTTATGGGATAACACCCCTAAAAAAACAAAGATGTCACTACCGAAAATTCACCAAATGTTTCGGTCGTGCCTGTTATGGTAGTCACATTTTTATGGGATAACACCCCTAAAAAACAAAACAAAGATGTCACTACCGAAAATTCACCAAATGTTTCGGTCGTGCCTGTTATGGTAGTTACAATTTTATGGGATAACACCCCTAAAAAAAACAAAGATGTCACTACCGAAAATTCACCAAATGTTTCGGTCGTGCCTGTTATGGTAGTTACAATTTTATGGGATAACACCCCTAAAAAAAACCAAAGATGTCACTACCGAAAATTCACCAAATGTTTCGGTCGTGCCTGTTATGGTAGTTACAATTTTATGGGATAACACCCCTAAAAAAACAAAGATGTCACTACCGAAAATTCACCAAATGTTTCGGTCGTGCCTGTTATGGTAGTTACAATTTTATGGGATAACACCCCTAAAAAAAACAAAGATGTCACTACCGAAAATTCACCAAATGTTTCGGTCGTGCCTGTTATGGTAGTTACAATTTTATGGGATAACACCCCTAAAAAAAACAAAGATGTCACTACAGAAGCTTCACCCAATTTTTCGGTCATGACTGTTTCGGTAGTGACAATTTTTATGGGATTACACCCCAAAAAAAATTTTCACTATCTAAACTTCACCAAATTATTTGGAGTGAGAATTTTATGGGATAACACCCAAAAAAACAAAGATGTCACTACCGAAAATTCACCAAATGTTTCGGTCGTGCCTGTTATGGTAGTTACAATTTTATGGGATAACACCCCTAAAAAAAACAAAGATGTCACTACCGAAAATTCACCAAATGTTTCGGTCGTGCCTGTTATGGTAGTTACAATTTTATGGGATAACACCCCTAAAAAAAACAAAGATGTCACTACAGAAGCTTCACCCAATTTTTCGGTCATGACTGTTTCGGTAGTGACAATTTTTATGGGATTACACCCCAAAAAAAATTTTCACTATCTAAACTTCACCAAATTATTTGGAGTGAGAATTTTATGGGATAACACCCAAAAAAACAAAGATGTCACTACCAAAAATTCACCAAACGCTTCGGTCGTGACGGTACGGTAGTGACAATTTCATGGGATAACACCCCAAAAAACAAAGATGTTACTACAGAAGCGTCACCAAATTTTTCAGTCGTGACTGTTTCAGGAGTGACAATTTTATGGGATAACACCCAAAAAAACAAAGATGTCACTACTGAAACTTCACCGAATGTTTCTGTAGTGACTGTTTCGGTAGTGACAGTTTTACGGGATAACACCCAAAAAATGTCACTACCAAAATGCCATCAAATGTTTTGGCCGTGACTGTTTCAACAGTGACAATTTTACCTATTGAACCTAGCTCAAAGATGCTAATCAGTACATGGTTATCTAGCACAGTCCTGGACAGTTACACATATAAAAACTAAATGTTATGGTGTAACTCCCAATAAAAAGTGTGCTTAATTATAGAAAAAGGGTGTTCGTAGTGACGTTCCTCAAAGTTATACACAGATTTTTCCGACTTTTAAAAACATTTAGCACAAAATGATGGGGCCTATCTACTCACACCATGTGCCTATAAGAGAGAGGGACACAGGAATATTTCCTGATCATAAATGTAGGGGTGTAATTAAAATCAGTGTCAGCCAATGGACTAAAACATACTCTGTTTCGGTAGTGATGTGAAAAATGCAGGACACTTTTTTTACATAAAGTTTCATAATTTACAAAGAAAATATCAAATAAATATTTTGAACATCACTTTTTAAAAGAATAAAAAAGATACTTTTAAAAACAACAATGGAAAAAAATACAAAAATTATTTAAATATAATTTTCATAAATTGAAATTTAGGAGTTAGGGTTCAGGACAGCCACCTCCCAATTGAAAGTACCCACTAAATGATAATTGTGTGTGTGTGTGTGTGTGTGTGTGTGTGTGTGTGTGTGTGTGTGTGTGTGTATATATATATATATATATATATATATATATATATATTAAGCTTACTGATATTTTAAATATTATTGTGGGTTTCAATAGATTATAAAAGGAACTTAATAAACATCTAAGATTTGAATACTTAAATGCTTTTAAATGTGTTTTTTTGGTCGTGGGAAAGCAGTTTGCACCCATTCTGTAGAATTGCCCATATAAGCGAGTCTCTGGTCATCATAATCCATTGTCTCATTGGCTTTGTGTGATATTCAAATCCTGACCTTAATCATACGAGAGACACTGAATGTGTATCTCAGTTAGATGGTGTTAGATCTTCCACTAAGTTGTAAAACAGAGAGAACAGGTGCAGTCCGGACTTGCCAAATCAGATGGCCTGACAAAACTAAGTGGACAGGGAAGTTTATAAGTTCTTGCTGTTTTACAAACAAAAAGAGCTGACAAATCAATACCTGAAGTTTTAGCACACTTTGCATCTTCAAGTTCCTCCTACACTTACAAGCCCCTATTGTTATGTTAATAATGAATTAGACTAGGGTAGTAATTATTCATTTGTAATTACTATTCATTTAGATATATCTTAGCTTACATTTTCAGGTTTTTAATTTTTTTCATTATGGTTTTCTCTGTAAGTGCATATTGAGCTACTCTGATCCAGCTGGATTACACTGGACAGTAAATCTCTGTTCGCATTGGCGCTTGGGTGACATGTTTCCATTGCACTGCCTGAATGTTGTGTGTCACACCTCATCTCCTTAAAGAGCCAAGTCAGATTTGGTAACCCCTTCAACCAGTGGCCCATCAAGTTTCCAGGAACCTAAACACTGTTTGTAACTCCATCAAGTCAGCTTTTACATGAGGTATGGTGCCATGCAAACATAAAGTGACACTTAGGACAATTTTAGTAAATGAACCGTTTTCTGTAACATTAGATGTGGATACATAATGAATTACTCTTTAGATTGCTGAGGTAAAACTCCTGTAACCTCAAGCAACACCTGTTAAATATTTTGAGGCTTAAGGGACTGATTTTGAAACACGACCACAATTACTCAATCAGGTTAACAGGGTTCATTATGTCAACTTGTCGAAAGACATGTATTACACGAGTTGAGTCAACTTTCCCATTATAGATCCCCATTACAACATGTGTATGTAATTTACCTTCAGAGCGCACTTTTGTCCGGTTTTCTTGTTATAGCACTCCACTACTTTGCCGTTAACACCCAGACCCAACACTTGACTGGAGACTTTGTAGTCATCTGTCACGGCATGGCGCTTGATTTCCAGTTTGGGATAGACGGGCAGGGGGAACTGAGTGGAGTCGGTGTCTGTGGACTCGTTCTCCGGTTGAGATGCGGCGTTCTCGCTCGGTTCCGTCTTCTCGCTTTGCGGTTCGGGTTTTGGCTCAGGTTCGGACGCGTCCGCGTTGTCCGTTTGAGACTTTCCATTCTGGAGCATCTTTCAGATGAAATTAAGCTGGTAGACACTCAACGTGGCTCAGTAGGGTCCTATAAATCCACAGATAAACTATCCGCACGGGTCCCGCTGTCACTGAGTGACGCTGTTCCGAAAATACACCGCTGATGAATTCCTGTGATGACTGATGGTTACAGAATTACAGCACATTGACCAGCATTAAGACACTTATATTCTGATACATACAAGTAAAATGCCGGTTTCAACATTACCAGGAAGATTTTCATAAATAAAGTTTAACATGAAATTTAAATTCCCTTATTTGTAAGGTACAAGTTATTAGAATGAATTCCAAAACAGTGCTATCTAATAGTAAAAGTCATATTCACATTGTCAGTTTAAAGTGTCAATCTCAGAAATGAAAAAGAAAGTGTCTTTTGTCCTGTGGAGTTCCCGTCATTGACTGTATTGCCGCTGTGCGTGTGCGTGTGTGCGCGCGTTCACATGGGGTCAATGTCAGTTGCGGAAGCGAAGCGCGAGCAGATGAACCGCTAGCTCCTTAAAGGAGCCGCGCACATTTATTGTCACTTCATCGATGACTGGAGTAAGCATATATTATATTATATTATAGCCTAAGC